>NC_040012.1:9975926-10053059 GCF_000972845.2 Larimichthys crocea
CATTTTACAGAAAGAGAAAAGAGAGATTTTGGTATAAATACAGGCTGCTCATAGATGCTTTGACACATACAAACTGATGATAGAATAATCAACACAGGGTCACGGGTTAAGTTGGATTTGTAGTTTGCGCATTGACAAATTAAGACCTCATAATGGTGAATGTGTTAGCAAACAGTTTGCACATCCAGTAGATCCATTACTGGCCATTTGGTGGCTGCGATGACAAAATAAAATCTATTTGAGATTAATACATTTTTGTTTTTAATCTGTCGTTCATGTCGCTGCAGCATATTTCAGGTAAAAGAAGCTCTAGAACGAACAGTACTACCAGATTACCAGTACTTAGTGGGGGTGTTATATACTCATGACAAAAACGTAGTATACATTAGTTTTTCACAAAAGAAGCGCGATGTATTATTCCAAATAACAGCACGCATGAATCAACCAAGATAATCTTTTATCCTTTTTACTTCGCTTTGGTCTCCACCAACTCCTGAGCAAAATATCTTACCTGCTAGGCCCTAACTTTGCCTGCTGGAAAGGAAACAGAGAACAAATCAAAATAGCTGGAGGCCGGGGAAACTATTTGGCATGTTCTGATCGGCCCTTGTGAATACCTGACATTGTTATCAAATCTCTGCCTGCTTGGAATCAGTCGTAGGAGCACAAACACAATTACAGAAACTTTTAATGTTACATAACTTTACTGTGTGAAGCTAGTTAATAAAAAAAAACAGTTTTTTAGGTTCTTTGGCTGTTTATCGGGTGCAGTATATGAGCTTTGTTTGTTGTATTTTCCAGGTGGCCTCAGAGTCCGAGCACTGTATCATCCAACGAGAACATGAGAAATGCATGGAGAGGATCATGCTGCACAACCCCAGCGACGACCTTGAATTAGGCAAGTGAGGATGTGTTAGTATGGGTGTGTGTGTGTGTGAGCCTGTGTGTGTTCCTTCTGTGTGCATAACTTGGCATGAAGCCACTGATTTTCATGCCACTGTTGTGATCGAATTGTTTATGTCTTGCGGGCTGCTCGGAGAAAAAAACAGAACAGCATCTCCAAAAAAAATCGAACTTTCCGGGAACAGATTTTTTGTTTTTCTCCTCAACATTTTCATTTTTCTTTATCCAATCCATTTTGAAAAGGTCATGGAGGATCATGTTAAGATGAAAGATGACTGCAGCTTTCTATTGTATTCATGTTACAAATTCATCATCCCAATCGGCTTCTACTGTATACAACACAAACAAACCATCAAAGTCATTCACAAACCAGCGTGACGGACCTGCTTTCGCATTTTTACCACATGTCCTTTTTCCAAAGAAACAGGAAGCTCGGTATGTGACTCCTGGAAGCAATTATTTTCTTGGCTATGGACTCTGGCTTTTCATTAACAACTGCTGCAGGCCTCCCGCTGCTCAAAAAGTTACCCAACAGACTGCATCTCCCAGACTGCACTGTGACTCACGGCTTCGCTGCCACCGGCTCCTTGAAAAAAAACATGAAACATAAAAGATTTAGAGAGTAGGATAACAAGTTTAATGAAAAGGCCAGCTGTAAGTTCACCTCGTTTTTCATCTGTAAATTTTAAAGGTCGAGGCTGGAGTTTTTCCTGCGCTACACAGAAAACTGCATGTGCTCTTTAAAGTCTTTTTATTGTTTTAAATCTTTTTATGCCTCGTGTCCTGAGGTAGGTTAGAGCACAGTTTCATTTATAAATAACTCAGACTTCACTCTTACTTTCATAGTTAAAATCAGCTGTTTTGTTGCTATTTTATTCCCTTTTGTTTGTCTTTGTATTGCGTTTTCCATTTTCAGACTGTACTGTTACACGTGTTGGCCTTCCTCGACCCTTTCTCTGACCCTTGTTTCCTCCTGTCCCTTTAAAAGGAACCATTCGATGTTTCTGCTGACAGGAAATCATTGCTGAGGAAATGAAAACGCTCGGTTTGCACAAATCAGACTTGGGGTTTTAGAAAAAGGGGAAAAAAGAAAAGAGAAATGGGAAACAATAAGTAAAAAGAAAGTGAGCTTCTGTTGTGGCCTTGTCCGATGATTGTTCGTTTCATTTCAGATTTATCAAGATCTATTTCTAAAAGCATATTTCATGATTTATTTCTTATTATATTTTTAATTGAGGTACTCTGGCCTCAGATTAGTCTGCAGGCCATGTGAAATTGCAACATAATGATTTGCTGTCTGGTGCTGTAATCAGCATCCAGCTGAATTTAGCCAGTGCAAAATAAACGGCTGATATAAAATGTTCTGCACGATGTTTATTATTTCACAGCTAAATCGTCTTCAGTCAACAGTGTATTTAATTGAAATGGGAGACACTTTAGTTGGATATAGACAGCTGAACATGACAGAACAAGACACTTGAATACCCTTTAAAGTGTTTTTCATTTAGAAACGACTATTGGTTAATCGATTAGTCCACTGACAGACAGTATTTATTGTATTTTTTTTATAATTTATGTGAATTTTTTATTTTTTTAAAATTAAAAACATTCGGACAGACAAAACAAGATAGCAAACCATCTGATAATATCGCCTTAACCTTTTATGCTGAATATTTTTCTGACATTTTATAGAGCAAACAAACAATTAATCAAGAAAACAATAAGCAGAGGGAGTAATGGAAAATAGTTGCATCCCTGCTTAAATATTTCAGCTTGTTTTGTGTTTTCTTTTTTTAGCTTTTCATACGATCCTCACAAAGGTAATGGATCACATTTAGATGCAAATGGTTCCATGAGCTTCGTGACATGCTTTTCCTTTTAGGCCGGCATTTAAAGTTTAATAAAAGAATGATGAATGAATGCTTTTCATTTAGTCTAAGAGAAATTAGCTACAGTTGCACCCCATAACAAATCTCACACAGTCATTTAATAATGATTGATTTATAATAAGAAAATGTCTGTATGTGTTTGTGTGCACGTAGTCTATACTATGACTGTGTGCAGATACTATGCAGAAATAGAGTATTCAGTATACTGTGGATCTTTGTGTGAGATGGTGCAGACAGAGTGCTTTATTAAGCCGGTTACCTCTGTAGCTCAGTGCGGCTCATTTGGCTCAGATTTGCCCTTTAAAAGGTAATTGGCTTCGTGTCCGGCTCACCAGACAGAACCAAAACAGATTAGAGAGCCAAGCAGAATAGAGAAAGGTCTGCAAACACAGACACACACATACATACATGTCCAGGAACACATGCACAAACAGATGCGCACACACACACTGACACTCAAAATGCAAGCGAGTGAACACACCTACGATCAGACTTGTACCTGCCCCTGCGGCACTATAAAACCGCCCGAGCATAAACAACGTGGTAAAACTGAGTGAGATGGAGAAAGAGAAAGGGGAGGGGAGGCGCTGAAGATAAAGGACATGGAAGCAGAAAGAAAAGGGGGAGACCTGAGAAATCAAAGCTGTTGTAGCAGTACTGAAAATACAGGGTGTGAGATTTGTAGTGAGCATGACTCGGGTAATGATCGAGGCTGATGAATAGAAAGAGATCAAAACAAAAAACAATAGATGGTTAAGTAAGATTCAATTTCATCCTGTTTGGGATACCAGATGGGGGATAGTGTATCTTTCGTGTTGCCAGTTTATTATGTTCACTTACATAAAACTATCCAACCATTGACACATTTTCTGCTTATCCTTATCAGGGTCACAGGGGGCTGCAACCGACCCCAGCTGACATTAGGAGACAGAGGCGGGGGTACACCTTGGGCTGACACATAGAGGCAAACAACTATTCGCACTCACACGCACACCTACGGGCGATTTAGAGTCAGCGTTTAACCTGCATGTCTTTGGACTGTGGGAGGAAACTGGAGGACCCGGAGACAGCGATAACATGCAAGCTCCACACAGAAACAGTCCTCAGATACATTTTCATAAAGGTTGCAATGTGTTTTTAGAGAGGCGCTGATTCGGCTTTGTTATCGTGTTAGAGGTTTGGTCAGGTTAAATCGACAACAGAGCACCAGCTTTGGTTTCATCATCACCTGAATCTGCAGCTGCTTTCTGGAGCTTTATTGTGAGTTTCTCACTGCTCTCACTCATAGTGTTGTTTTTGGCCTCAGCAGGCAGCTGTCCCCATCACATTTATAGTTTCAGCTTGATTTTTTTTTATTGTAAAACCCTTTTCGAACAGTGTGCTCTTTCTGTCCAGCTGCCAAAATCCAGAGGAGAGAGGATGTGAGTTGATAAAAAAAAACGGTTGATACACTCATCTGAGTCAAGTTCACTTAGTACTATCATAGCTCCCTGAACTATGAGCTGAATGCAGCAGAAAAGTGGTGCGTTGAGTACTTTTCACTTTCACTTTTTGCCCTGGATTTTATCTCTCAGGCTACACCACAGGCGGCCTTATCTTATTGTTGAAGGTTGTCGGGTCTGTATACGACCGAAAATAAGTGCAGACACTACTGATGTCTAAAAAAGGCACTGACAACTGGTAATGTTTTTTTTATTTTTTTTTATGGATGATTAATCTTTTTAAAAAATATATTTCTGGACCCAAACCTATGCCCCGAACCAAACTTTTGACAGACACAGTTAGGGGCGAGCTGATGAACAAAGTGGAACATTTGCCAGCTTAAGATACAGATATTCCCCTCAGCTGTTGGTAGAGACCAAAATCGGAGCTAAAAGTGAACACATATCGCACTTAAGTTCATCAGGTTGGCAGAAGTATGATTTGTGACTACCGGATGGATAGATGAGCAACATACCTTAAGAGGTGACATTACGTCAGTGTTGAGTTTGCAAAATCACTTTTTAAGTGTTCAGAAGAAAGTGCTCTCCAAGTGGAAAATAAACTGCATTTTGTCACATGGTTGCCACGTATGAAGTGTTACTACTATCTCACTGATTTGAAAGCTGCTTCCATGTTAGCAGTAGTTTTATTCATGTGGGTGTCATGCTGAATGCTAGATATAATTAAGGAATTAAACTCTATTAATTTCATTTCAGTAATCTTGACTTGAATTTAATTCAGTTCAATTGGATTGAATTAGTGTTAGTATCATTTTATCACCTTCATAACAGCAGAAATGCTGACAGGAGCTTCACTGACCTCGTTGTGTTTCTGTTTTGTTCTCTCCTCAGCGTGTCCGTGGATGTGGGATAACCTGACCTGCTGGCAGGCGGCCAGCGTCGGTGAAGTTGTGGTGGTCAACTGTCCGGAGCTCTTTCATGACTTCATGGACCCTGAAGATGGTGATTAGCTGTGTCTCTCATTTGATTTGATCTCAGTTGTTTGTTTGTTTGTTTTTTCAAATTTCATTCAGTTCAGTTCAGCCAAAGTCAACGCAGGCATATTTTTACTTTCAGAGATGGTGAAGGTCAGTCGTAACTGTACAGAGGATGGCTGGTCTGAACCGTACCCTCATTATGTGGACGTCTGCTTCTCCTATGACAACACCACTACCCCAATCGTATGACCTCGTTTACCTCATTTAAATTTTCCTATTACATGTAGCACAGACGCCATATGACTAACCCCCCTCTGTCTCCACCATTAGGACATGTACTACCGCTCAGTCAAGGCTCTGTACACAGTCGGCTACAGCACATCGCTGGTGTCTCTGACTACAGCCATGGTCATTCTCTGCAGATTCAGGTGAGCGTCACAACGTGGCATGAAAATGAAAATAGTAGGTTTCATTTATGTTTGAATTTTCTTGAACCATTTGAATCCTCAAATCAAATTTAGGAAATAAGGAAGGGAAGCAGTAGGACTAACAAAACCCATAAAATAAACTTTTTGTTTGCTTGTTTTACACTATTACTATTTTTTTTTCCGTACTGAGGCAAATACTCTAGTTATTTGCCATTTTTCAAGGAAACATTGGTTCCAGCATCTCAATAAATAGTAAATATGCACTGTCTTATGTGATCGTCAAACTAAATATCTTTTGGGTTTTGTTGTGGTTTAAAAACAATAAGCTATGTGAAATTTTTCACTTTGGGCTCTGGGATGCATTTAATCTATTAAAGGAGAAAATAAATCAGCAGACTAATCAATAATGGAAATAATCAATAAGTTAATTGCAGCCCTATTGGCGTTCTCCTCTATCCATATATACGTATAAAGATGTTTGTTTTGTGTTAAAAATGGTTCTGTACGTTCACAAACCCCAAATCATTTTAATATAAGTCCCTTTATTTATCATTTATAGGCAGCATATAAACATAAATAAAATGTTTCGATGTAAGTGTATGATAACGTGTCTATAGACTCCTGTTTCCTTTTGTAATATTACAATGGTAATAATATGAAATGCCATATAATTAATGAACACTTATAGCTCATTACAGCTACATTACAGTGTGTTACAACCAATTTTTAAATGTTTATCTACTGCTTATAACCGAACTATAACATTTCTCAATAGCCTGACTTATTCTGAAAATACTCATGTCAGGCATGCCTATTCTAGACATGCACTATAGTAACTAAGCCTGTAAATAATGAGTGAATATCAAGCAAACCCAGCTGGGGGTACAGGGTTAAACACATCCAGCTGCATTAATTAATTTGTTTTGATGAGCTCATGAGAGTGAAAACAAGATAAGATGTGATTTACTCTGTCTCTCTCTCTCTCTTCTCTCCAGAAAGCTCCACTGCACCAGGAACTTCATTCACATGAACCTGTTTGTGTCTTTCATCCTGAGAGCCATCTCCGTCTTCATTAAGGACGGTGTGCTGTACCCTCAGGAGGACAGCGACCACTGCTTCGTGCACACAGTCAGTAACAATTACTTCAAAATACACAAACTATCTGTGGCTGATAAATGACTTTTCAAGGACAATTTCATCAACGGGAAAGAAAATACCCATGACTGCTTGTGTTTAATTCACAAAGCTAATGATTGCATTAATTCAAATTTGAAGCATGTAATTGTAAAATGAGGCCTTTTAGTCTTCTAATTGATCCCTGCTCTGCCAAAATAGTCGCTGGCAGGTTTTGAATCAGTATAAAGAAGTTTTGAGTATTGGCAGTAGCAAAATGTTTTCAAGATCATTGGTTTTTAATCGTTTCCAGAGAGCTTTATTAAAGGATTTCATCGAAGTGCAGCCGCTCATTTTCTAAAGGAAAACACGCGTGTAAAATAAGATCAGAGCTGTTTTGTTTGAGATATAAAGACACGGAGCTTGAAACACTACTGCTCCAGTCTTTCCTGTTTGATATGCACCTTTTGAAGGAACTTCAGTCACATGCAAATTTTTTACAAAAAAGCAAACACACTATTACATGACTCATACTGCCTAATAACAAATGCAGAACAAGCTCTTAGCCTTTGTCTGGTAACAACACATTGCTCACTCTTGTTAGGCAGACATGATAAATAAACCTAATTAAGTACGCTAATGGCTTCAGCAAGGCCAGTGGAAATCTTCTACTAGAGTCTCATTAACATATCAATGGGTACTCTGCCCTTTTTGTCAAACCCGCTGTTTTACCGTTGTTGCTATGGCAATCACAGGGTCACCGTCGTGGCATTGTGGTACCGGGAATCAGATCACTGCTGTAATTGGTTGACCCCACTCTGAATATGGACTCTTTAATTAACATGATGTCACTAGATTATAGTCCACCTGACATGTAAGTGGGTATCTACCGCTGGCTTTTAAACACACACGCAGTCAGTGCTAAATGCTAAATTTTTTTTAGGGTGATTTCAGTGTGGTGCGCTGGTTTTGCAATCCTGTCGCCCGAGCGACAACGATCTCTGTTTACACTGTGATTTACAGGAATTAAGACGTTTGTCACTCTGACATTTATTGTCTAGAGCTTTTAAAAGAGAGGCCGATCATTAAACATGGATTTTACATTCTGAAGCTGCAACAAAACAGCCACCTACACCACGGGTTGAAAACATATTTAAATACAGCTAAAACTCTGTAAAACACCTTTAATATTTAGCTTTTAGGTTTATGATACTGCTGCAAAATTACTTCAACATCAATCACTGCCTTTGCTCGACTAATATCCAGTCCTGTGTTTCCCTCCTGTGCAGGTGGCGTGCAAATCAGTGATGGTTTTCTTCCATTACTGCGTCATGTCCAACTATTTCTGGTTGTTCATTGAAGGTCTGTATCTCTTCACTCTGCTGGTGGAGACTTTCTTTCCTGAGAGACGCTACTTCTACTGGTACACCATAGTAGGATGGGGTGAGTATGGATTCCTGATCAGTAAAGGTGGAAAATAGCAATGTTGTGTCCGTACTGTAAATTCAACCATCTTACAAAAGTCAGTTTGACCTGTACAGTATGTTTGTTTTTATCTCATTAAAACATTTCTGTATTTATTTATTTATATGCCAAGGCCTTTTGAGATTTCAGCCAGATTTGCTGATTAATGTTTTTTAGATACCACACAGCTGAAGTAGCACTTTAGCATTCTTCCTTTGCTGATAGCTTGTGATAGTTATCTTTTATCTGAGCTTTATATAGATAAGTATAGTATGAACCAGCTTATCAAAACAAAATATGAATCAGGCATTCTCAAAAACTGACTGGACTAATTAGAAGTGCTATAAATACCCAAATCTATGACATCATGAGTATTAATATGACTATGGCGACTATGCATTTCTCCAATGTATTAATGATTGCTGTTATTACAGGGACTCCCACCATTTGCGTCACTGTCTGGGCAGTTCTGAGGCTCCACTTTCATGATACTGGGTATAACTCTTCTTCCAACTTTAGATTGAACCCCAGAAAAAGAAAGAAATGCATGTTGACTGTTTGCCATGTTCACAGTGTGTGAGGCACATACTGTACCAGAGCAAAGTGACAGAGGCCTTAGATACATCCTTCCATGTGTCTGCTCTTCATCTCGGTAACTACATGATTTAGGATAATGATATGCAGCTGCAGGAATTTAGGGGAACAAATGAAACCATGGCAATGTCTCATTTAATAAACCAAATTTTTCATAATGTGTTGCATAAGATTTAGTAAGCTACCAGTGTTTTAGCATGCAAATTAAACTCTTTAGAGAGTTCCAGAAGCTGTTTAACAAGCTCTTGTTGATTTCCCTCCATCTCGTGCATAATACATGACATCAAATGTGTGAGTGTACACAAACAAACAACATTTAGAGTTATTAGACTGATTATTTGAGTAGATTAAGTCATAATTTTTTATTCTGTTTTGTTTATTCTGCTTCCATTTTAAATCCTCCACTTCCTCTCTAACCCTCTCTCCTGCCTCCCTTACTCTGCAAATGGCCACTTGATTGACTTATTTTATGGTGTTCTGTATTACCAAGTGTCGAGAGAAAGTGGAAGAGAGTGTGGTGAATGATTATTGAAATGCACTGTCCTCCTCCTCCTCCTCCTCCAGATGCTGGGATACAAATGAGCACACTGCCCTCTGGTGGGTGATCAAAGGACCAGTCGTGGCCTCCATTATGGTATGACAGATGCTAATTTGTTGGTTTAATTTTTCTTTTCTATTATTCTTTTCTTTCTTTACACGTTGATGTGTTTTGTTTCCCTCAGATCAATTTTGTCCTCTTCATTGGAATAATCATCATCCTGGTCCAGAAGCTGCAGTCGCCTGATATTGGAGGGAATGAATCGAGCATTTACCTGTAAGTCACAGTCAGCAAATACACAGCTGTCAGAAAATGCTGCGTGTGTGTGAAAAATGTGAACGTGAATTAACAGGATTTTAAGATCTCTGACACTCTGTGCACATAAACCAACCTGCAGCTTAGAGTAATGTGATTTACTTTTGATTAAAGGATGAGGCTGGCAATATTTTCAATATTTTTCTTGCCAACCAACAAATCCCATGAGAACATCAAAAACCAATTGCTTGTGTAGCAAAAGCCTGATGTAGCTTATTAGAGCTAGATCTGTTGTACTGGGTGACATGTTTATTCACTATGATAAACACTGTAGGTTACATGCACAATCCTGCTGCTGTAAACATTCACTAGAGTATCAAATGTGTATTAATCCGCAGCTGCAAATAGTCCGGAACAAATTCACGATTTCCTCCTGTTTTAGTAACAAACACTAACTGATCTTCTTTTAAAAAATGGAACTATATATTTGTTACATGATTTTAAATGTTTTATAGTAATAATTTATGGGTATGGGTGGGACCGGAGCAGAGTAGAGAATTTTGAAAGTAGTGAGCGTTGAACACTGTTTTGGTGTTTTCATGGGATTTGTTCATCATAAGCTCCTGGGCACAAGAGAAAAACATGAATTTATAAATGTTATAACAGTCTTTTTTTTTTTTTTCAATACCTCTGATGTGTTGTCCTAGATACTTTTAAAAATATGCTCACTTGTACTACCTGTTGGCAGGAAGCTTGAGCCTCATTATGGAGTTGTACTGTAGCCAGACATCACTCCTGTTCGGCTCCCACAGGATGGTGTCTTTTGAGGCCTTGCAGATAATGTCACTCTCATCTGTTGCTTAGACCTGTGCGTGCGTGACCAAGTGTGTGTGTGTGTGTGTGTGTGTGTGAGAGAGAGAGAGAGAGAGACTGTGTGTCTCTGTCCCTAAAGACGCTGTCTTTGTTGTGTTGTTGTGTTGTCTTTGTGCTGTGTAGCAGCTGTGCTCAGAAATGCTTCAGTGAGCCCACACAGGCTGTTCAGCATTCGTGCAGGATGTCAGAGTTATCCACCATCACACTGTAAGTGTGTGTGTGTGGGTGTTTGCCCGCCGACACACGTGTTTGCTTGTTTGTTTGTGTGTGTCCTGTGTCGACCGCATTTATGTGTATGTGTGTGTGTGTGTGTGTGTGTTTTACACCAGGGGTTCTTATAGGTTTCTTTTAATAGTCTTGATTCCCAAATGTATACTTTCTCTCTCTCACACAGACATGTTTGTACTTCTGTGCTTGTGAGGACCTTCATTGTCATAATGCATCTTAACATTAACCACCCTAACTACCTGCTTAACCTCCTCATCTTTCTTTTTTCTGTCCTCACAAAGATAGACATACAAGAGCACACAAATCTCACAATGAGTTCAGAGTTTAATGGATTTGTTCTGCTTCTTAAGGACCCCTGGAGGTCACTGAACTGCATTGTAAAAAAACACCGTGTTGCACATTTGTGTCTTCCATCATTTTAAGGTGTCATTCGTCGTGTTTCTCTGTGTATTTACATGTGTCAGACAATGTGCTGCAGGATACATGCCGCAGAGATAAGAGAGAAATAAAACTCTCACGTTACTACAGGGATAGACGGCCCATGTCGACAGCTGTGTGTTTCCTGTCTCAGTCTTACCTGAGAAATTGATTACCACACTAAATCTAGCTTCAGTCCTGAAGGATAAGGTTGATTTTATTCATTATTTTACTTCTTGTCAACAATCCCATAAAAGATCAAAACCGCAACAATGTGCAACAATCACTCAATGCTTTCATGCCACACACCCTCATGTCTGTCTGCAACAAACCCTTTGTTTCATTTTTTTTTAAAACACTGAGTCATTTCTTTATGAATAAACTCAGCTCAAACAGGAGGAAATAGTGCATTTGTTGAATTAATTCACATTTGGTGCTCTCTTGGGTGTTTACAGCAGCAGGACAGTGTATGTGAGATCACCTCATAATAAATGACAGTGCCCAGGTTCATCACAGTGAACGAACAAGTCACCCAGTTGTACAGTTTGCACATGAATGAAGGTTCATTGCACAGAAGACTGACATATCAGGCTTTGGCTACTTGTTGGAAGGGTTAATTCATTGTTGGTTTTGGCATTTCATGGGATTTGTTTACAGCTAAATAAATAAATAATATTTCCACCTTTATTCTTAAATGTGAAAACTAAAAATAATCAGAATTGTCACTGAGCCTCCATTTTGAACTTGAAGCCTGAGAGATTTTTTTTGTAGCTGGACTAAAAATGTCAAATTTGTGCGTAAATGACGAGTTCACAGCCGTTATAGTCAGAAAATGTAACATTGCATCAGTAGCTCTGTTCTTGCATCACATCCAGCTGACCAGAACTAGTAAAATATGACTTTGATTTGTGTTTGACTTCAATCTTATTAAACTATCTATGTTTATTTGTGTGTGTGTGTAGGCGTCTGGCCCGCTCCACCCTCCTGCTCATCCCCCTGTTTGGTATTCACTACACTGTGTTTGCCTTCTCACCTGAAGATGTCAGCAAGAGGGAGAGACTGGTGTTTGAACTGGGACTGGGATCCTTCCAGGTACACTTTTACAGCTCCTCCAACGTCCACTTTCAATTAAAGAGAAACTCCAGATGATGGATGAGGCAACACAGAGGGATAATAAATCATCTGAGTATATAAATGGGCTATTTAGGAGAGTGCTAGTGATTTTTTTTGGCATAGCCTACTGCCCTCAAGATAAACACACTTCGTACTTCTATGTAAACAATATTAGACAAAGTCAGTGACAAATCAGAGGTGGATGTGTAAAGAAAAGAAAAAACAGAGCTGTCAGATTAGGGACATTGTCTCCAATAAAACACAATAATTAATCGAGTGTCTGAAATCAGGCACTGGTTCACTCATTTACTACTTCCTGTAATAGCCGGTTAATAGTTTACTCTGTGTGAGTGGTGAATCGCAGTAAATTGATTATTAATCAACATAATTATTGTTAATTATTATTATTATTATTAATAATTATGTTATTAGTGACAGGTATAGAGTCATTTTGTATCTAGACAACGTGACTCATGATGACGTTGTGGGATTGTGTCTGAGAGCAATATATTCATCCACAACAGTTAACATAACAGTAATCAACAACTGCTTTGGACTACTACCGCAGATTTTTGGCACTTCCTCATGGACTCGTATCGTCAACTTCTGCAACCATAGAAAATGACAAACAAGTATCTAAAATGTTACAGATACAGATGATAGCGTAGAGGGCTGTGCAGCCGCCCCGTGTGCGGAGGCCACAGCCCTCGCTGCAGCTGGTCCTGGTTCGAATCCCGCATCGGACGGCCCTTTACTGCGTGTCATTCTCCCTCTCTCTGCTCCCTGATTCCTGTCTATCTTCAGCTGTCCTATCATAAAAGGCCAAAAAATATATAATCTAAAATGTTACAGACTGTCATACATGACATGTAGTTCTCAGCTGTTTTTGTCTTATTTGTTGTCTCCATTCTCTTTCTTAGGGCTTTGTTGTAGCTGTCCTTTACTGTTTCCTTAATGGAGAGGTAAGCGTTTGTTCCTGTTCATAAACAGATCCACTCTGTGGTGATGATTTGACACTTACAGTATTGACACCAGTTATTTTATCATCATAATATAAAGATCCCAAATTTTAACACTTATGTTTATAACACAATATAATTTAGAT
Source organism: Larimichthys crocea (assembly GCF_000972845.2). Taxonomy (NCBI): domain Eukaryota; kingdom Metazoa; phylum Chordata; class Actinopteri; family Sciaenidae; genus Larimichthys; species Larimichthys crocea. The sequence goes on from NC_040012.1 coordinate 9,989,266, forward strand.
GTCTATCGTCAACTCAATTGCTAATAAATGTAAGACTTATTCTATGTGGTTACAGCTTCATATCCAGATATGAACGCTTCACAATGTCTTAAAGCGTTGCCCACACAGCTTAAGTGTACTGTACCTTTTCACTGAGCTGGTACAGCTTAAAGTACATTAAAAATGACCTTGTGAAGTTTCTCCCTGAAGGTGCAGTCGGAGATCAAGAGGAAATGGCGCAGCTGGACGGTGAACCGGTACTTTGCTGTGGACCTGAAGCAGCAAAGGCACCCTTCATTGGCCAGCAGTGGAGTGAACGGCGGGACTCAGCTGTCGATCCTCAGCAAAAGCAGCTCCCAGATACGCATGTCCAGCCCGCTGGCGGAGAACGCCAACATCAGCCTCCCCACCTGAACGTCTGATCGGCAGGAGTCAACTTCAAGGTGCCGTTCCACTTATGTACATCCAGAGCAACCAGAGCAGACCAAAGTGGCCCCTCACACCTCTTATAATTTGTAGTTTGGCCTTTAGAAAATGAGGTATTTCTGAAAGCATTTACTGGAGATTGATTAGAGGTGCATCAACACTTTATAATTTGACTATACAGTATTTTAGTTGACTCTGTAGGTTGCGATCTTTCATGATTAATGCACTTCCACTCCATGAATTAAGACATAAGAGAGAATTTAGAAATTCCCTTCCTACCAGTGTTTTCATTTTAAATTTAGCCCCCTTTTATTGTTTTATTTATAAATAATATTAATGTAGAGTTGGTGCCAAAAAACAGTGCTAGTTGTAAAGAAAAAAAAAAAGGTCAAATGTAGGGGTCATGGCTGTTGGTGTCTAAAAGTAAATGTGCTTCAAAGTGCCATACAGGTTGCCTGACTGGATCTGATATCACAACAGTCCAAAGTTAATTAACCAAACGTTCGCCTTGCTTGTACAAATGCTTATTGTTTAAATGTTTCATCTTCAATTTAAACATTTTTTCTACAATCAGCCGTAAAGTACAGAGTATGTCAAAAGATAGATTGAAAAAAACTTTAAAAAAAAAACAAAAACACTTTGTAAATAGTTACTTTTTGGTGTCTAGATCAGAATTTTCTTTCTTTTTGCATAATGCAGTATTGTAATGACCTTTTCAAACAAAAGGTTGCATAATGCAGTATTGTAATGACCTTTTCAAACAAAAGGAACTGGAGCCCAAATCTGTAGACTTCATCACATATCCTGAGGACCCAGAAGATCCTGCCCACTATATTCTGAACTACTTGTTTGTATTAAACACACACACACAAATAAACACACAGTATATCTAAGAAAATAGTGCGAAAACGAATGAGCATTGTAGGGTAGTGGTTCCCAATTCGAAGGTTGACAAGTTATATTTCTCTGCTGTGTTAAATTACGTTTATTTTTATGTTATTTATATATGTTTACCTCTTCAGGCTTCTCAAAATATTCAGAGTAAACCATCTGAGAAGGTAAAATCACACGTAGAACTGTGTAGCTTTTAATTTTGTATCCTTTTAATGGGTCAGAAGACAAAAAGAAGTTTAGGAAACACTGCTGTAGGGGATAGTACAATAATAATTAAAAGTAAAAGATTTAAAAATCTACACTCTGAGCTGATTTATCCTCACAGCTAGTGTCAGTGTAAAGCCTGCGGTAGTTTTCCTCCAGTTGATTTTCCCTTTCACAGACTGTGAACATAAACCGTGCACGTGCCATTTCAGTGGATGCTTTTATTGGAAGCTCCTCATTGTGCCATGAGTTTATATTGTATTGTACAGCATTTTAATGAGAACCAAGCCCTCAATATGCTCTTCTTTTCTCTGAGCCTCAACACATCATCACGCCATATTAAAATGATTTTGAATTAATCATCTCCTACACTCATATTCCAAAGTGCCTAGTCAGTCACAAATAGCTATCACTTTTATTTACAGTACGATGAACTGATATCTTAGAGGTCACCTCCTGAGAAGAATGCAAAGTTTTTTCTTTTCATTGTGTGCTGCAAAAATGAAAAACTATTTTGCTCATTTATTGGTGAAATCTTCTTTTTCTCTTTTAAATAACTTACACATGAAGTGAAACAAGTCCTGCTGTGTTTTTTGTATTTGTTTATCATGATGAGTTTGACTTGAAGATTTGGGGACTAGCTCTCCATAATCACTACTTGGTTGCGACTATCGTCCATTCAAGATAACTGCAAGTTCATTTCAAATCAGCACCGACATAAAAAAAAAAAAACATGGCTTCATAATAGAAACATGTTGTTAACAGTCAACGCGAAATGCTTTAATGTGACAGCTCTTGACAATCGTGGAGTGTTGCCCATTTTCTCTTTTTGTTTGTGCACAAACAAGCAAACAAACAATAACTGTGCAGGAATGGAGAGATCATTTAATAAGATGAAATGTGAAATAATGTGTACAGGAGGATTTATTCACGGTATTTAGTCCAGATATTTATTTTTTGTACCGTCATCTGAGTGGATTAAAAGAATGTAGTATCTATAAACAATGATATTGTTGAACAGATAAGGATGTATATTTATTTTCCATAAACCAGTGCCATGTGAAATGACTCGATGTACAGTAATACAGGTTTTCTTGTGTGTAACTTAGTTGTATCCCTGATGGGATTATTTCATAATTTGATTGATGTTGACTTAAATGTAGTGCCATAACTGATGAGAGTGGAAGATGTGTCGCACGATGTCTCATTTCTGATTTTAAACAAAGCCGCAGAGAATATCGTGAGAGACAAAACTCAGACGTAACATAATAAACGTGCACACTACTGAAGAGATGCATCTGCTTTGTGCATCTGCTTTGCTGCTTTCTGGGGGCAAAACAGTATGTGACTGTGAAACATGATACTATCAAAGGTAGAGAAAACAAATCTTATTTTTTAAATTAAGAAGAGTTATAAAAAGTGGAACAACTGCGACAGATAAAACACAAAGTTTGTAACGAGGGTGCGATAACGTCCACTCTACTGCTGCTGCTTACGTGTTCTATCACCAGCCGTCAATCTGAGTCTGAATCAGCTCAGATGGAAACGACCATGTCTCAAAGCTGTTACTGTCCGTGAAAAGAAGAGTAGAAAACTCCTTACTTGACCATGTCCGTGCTGTATATGTGTCTACCACAAGGTGGCATCCAAGTGTTTTAATTTGATTGAATAGAGACGAATAATTTGACTGATATTTGCTTTTCTGAGTATTGTACTTTGAATTTTGGATGAATTAAGGGTAGGGTGGGGGTATTGAGGCACTTATATGCCACATGCTTAACATTGTTCACATCTGCTTTTTGTGATTTTTCTTTACACAAATCAGAAAACAAGCTTACAAATTAGATTTTTGTTGTTGTTGTTGTTGTTGTTGTTCTAAATGAGGTCTGATGTGCAACACAAACAGCTAGACGTTGGTGATTTTGTTATAGCACTGCCCCTCGATCTTAAAGTTCACTTAGTGCTCGCTTTAGTTTGAAAACAAACTGTGAATTGTTTGAATTTAAAAAATACTGAGATGGGAGGATATATTTGCACTTTTTATTCCTTTAACAAAAATCAGGCACTGTAACTTTTAGCTTCATTTTCATTTAAGGCAACCACACCTTAGCATCACGGTAACACACTAATCTTTGTACAGCCTGTGTCAAAGTAATGCCCTTGACATGTTTCCTTAAAGCAATAGTCTGATGTTTTTGGGAAATATGTTTATCCACTTTCCTACTGAGAGTTACATGAGAAGAAAGCTCCCACTGAATATGAAGTTATACCAGACATTTTGTTTTAGCTTAGCACAAAGACTGGAAACAGGGGGAAACAGCTAGCCTAGCTCAGCCCGAGGAAACATTTCCACAAGGAAATGTTCAAATTTAATTTGCACAGATTAAATATAAAATGTGTCAATTACTGAGTTTTAGCTAATATCTACCAATGAGCTGTTTCCCCAGCTAATAGATAGGAAACTACAGTAACAGCTAGTTTATATCTTCCAGCTCTAGGCTTGTAGATATTAACTAGCTTTTATACATAATACATCTAGCTAAAGACTGGATATATTTCCAGTCTTTTGGACAATCTTCTCATCTATCTTTCATCAAAAAATACTGTCCCAAAACGTCAAACTATTCCTTTAAATGTAACTATTCTCAGTGTGGCATATCTCTGTGTTTAGATGCCTTTTCTTTGACGGTTGTGTGTGTGTGTGTGTGTGTTGAGCCAGTTTTATCAAGTGTTGAGTGTATGTGTGTGACTTCTATTGATTGCCAATGAATTTTTGAATGTACCAATGTTGCTCAGCTGCTCTTAAATGTCGCCTGCTATCAATTTGCCATGGTGTACAAATGATGTCTTTTTCTTGATCATATATACAGTACGCTGTATGTATATTTTTGGCACACAAGTCCCCTTGACAGAGACCTGTAATGTTTGTGAATGTGTTTTTGTATGTTTACGTTTAATGTAAGTGTTTTCAGAGAGTGTGTATGTGTGAGTAAAAGTTGGAGAGTGTGTATTCTGTATGCATGTGTTATGTTAATGAGATATAAGTAACTTAAATGTCAAAAGAATATCTATAAACCCTCATTCATATTATGTTCTACCTGTGACAGTGTGTTATGTGTAACATGTGTTCTCTTGTCCAGCATTCATGTCCAAGGTTGTGTAAATTTGACTGCAAAATAAATCTGTCTGTGGTAAATTGTTGTATTTTGTGGACCGTGTGATTTATTTCACTTAGACTAAGATTGACCATGCATGACAGCCCAATTTGTTGCTTCACTTTCCTAATTTTTACCCTTTCAGTGGTTTCTGGGCACCCAAAATCCAGCTCCATAAACATTTATGAATAATCCTTTGCCCCAAACATTTTTCACCCAAATTCATCCATCCATCTATTTTCTTCAACTAATCTGTGGTCAAGTCGAGGTGGCAGCAGGTTTAGCAATGCGTTCCAGACGTTCCTCAATGCATTCCTCCTGGGGAATCCCGAGGCGTTCCCAGGCTAGATAGGCTATGTAGTCCCTCCAGCAAGTCCTTTTGACCTCATGTATCCATGATTTCATTCTTTCATTTACTACCCAAAGCTCATGACCATAGGTAAGGGGTGGAACGTAGATGGACTGGAAAATTGAGAGCTGAGCTGAAAGGCGAAGCTCCCTCTTCCCCACAACAGTTTGGTACAAGGTTTGCAGTCCTGCAGATGCCACACCAACCCACTGGTCCATCTCACGCTCCATTTTCCCATCTCTTGTGAACAAAACTCTGAGATACTTGAACCCCTTTGCTTGGGGCAGCAACTCACTCCCAACCCGGAGGGAGTATTCCACCATTTTCCTGGCCTCAGATTTGTAGGCGCTGAGTCACATCCCTGCTGCTTCACACTCTGCTGCAAATCTCCCCAGTGCTTGCTGAAGGTCACAGTCTTATACAGTAAGCAAACAGAACTACATCCTCTGCAAAAAGCAGAGATGCAATCCTAATCTCTGAAAACCAAGTTTCCGATTGGTTTTCACTGATGACATTCATTACTATTATTCTACAGCCAAAAACACAAAAACAGAGAAGTTGATTATCCTCAAACAAGATGTTTCATTTATTACTGCGTCTTTCCACACAAGAACAACAATGGAAATGCAATATATTCAATATAAAATAAAGTGCAACATTAAATCATCATGTGTACTGACAATAACAAAGTGCTTAATGAAACAGTACGGTGCCTTCATGGTCTATAAACGATCAAATCTAGGGATGCAGTGATCTGACTTGAATACAGGCAATTTAAATATGGGTGACATGAAGTTGAGACACTGGATATAAAAACATCATGTAGAACATTGTGTATCTTGAAGATCCTGTGTGTGAGATTTCGGCCGTATTCAGACCAAATCAGACGTTGCAGCAAATCGCGAAGCCAGATAGATAGAATATCATAGCTAAGTCCATGAACCCTGACTTAGTTGGACAGCTCTCAGTTAAAGTGACATTTCAGGCTGACTATGTAGAGGTTTCCCCTGTCCGATTATCTGATTTGCTGCTACAGCGTGACGTAGGGTTGCATATCTCCAAAAGTTGAATCTGGCTCAACTTCTCCACTGCAGGTCACTGAGTTAATTTCGTGCACCCCCTGCGGCAATGCATTTCCGCAGCCAAAACGCACTACTTCCACTGAAAAGAATGGAATAACTAAGCCAGATTTGGTCTGAATCTGCCTTAGTGGCATCTAGCCGAGCCTCCAAGAAGAGCACTCGGCTTTGAAGTCCCCTTTGACACAGTGGCCACAGTGTGTAATAACAGCAATGGCAATGGCAATGGCATCCATCATGTGATGCAACCAGTGTGCATCACATGGAGACTTTGTAAAAGAAGCAGCTGTGGATACATTTTTGAGTGTCACAAACTTCATGAAATTAGTCGTTTCACTATGAGAATTTGATCCATTCAGTCTAATAACATTTGGAAAGTTGAGAGAAGCTGCACAATTCAATGATTTTATCCCCATTCAGCTTGGAAAAGGGCTAAAACCAGAATTTACCAACTTGGCCATGCTTTGGCCACACAATGTGGAAGCATACAGTATGCAGGAAATCTGGCTCCACAGAACAACTTCCATTAGAATGAATGGAGCTCTGCCTCCAACACTGTATCCAGTTCTCCTTAATACGTCCACACATTTAGCAGTCAGGATTGAAGAATGCAACCAACTGAATACACCTCACCTCATCCCCCTTTGACAAGCATGTAGGAGTCGCTGTGAAAATTCACAAAAAAAACAGCAAAGGACCAATCTATGGTGAGTTTTTTTGTTTTTGTGTGCCTGCTGTTTCTTAAGATATATACAGGGCTTATTTTAAGGTCATGAAAGCACAATAATTCTTAATTTAAGGCAATAATAAGTGTGGGAGACTGAAATGCTTTAGTAGTACCTTTTTTATGCCATTTTACTATGAAAATGCCTGGCACCCTGTTTCGTATCAATTTGGTATCTTCTGTAGTGCAACAAATATGGAAATCAGGATTATCACATCTGGCAACTGCATAAAAAAATAACAGGTGAAGAAAAAAAACGCGCTCATAAATATTCATATATGTGTTTCAGAGATGGCTCATCAAAGCAGACAACTCCTTGAAATAAGAAGTCCTTTAAGACATGAAGTACCAATATATGGCAGCTTCACACACAAACACACACACACACACACACACACACACATATATATAAAGAAAACGCACAACATTAAATACATTCACTCAGGTCCCTCTGGATCTTCATGATTGAAAATTTCTTTCCAGCAGCAGGCAAAGTGCTGCACAGAAATGAATTAACACACTCAGTCCAGATCAGTCCTGCACATATTTCCAGCCTGTACTGAAATAATGTAACTGCTTCTGTTCAGTGCACAAAACAATTATTCAAGTCAAGCTCATTTCACATGATTTAGCCAAGTTCAAACAACATCCATTGTTTCCACAGCTGTCTCTATATAATCCCTCAGCTCATTTTTATAACTTAAAACTCAAAACTTCAAACACAACCGTGAGAAATCATCCTCCTACAAGCTCAGGGCCAGCTCTGTCTCTGCTGTGGTCTCGTGCTTCCACAGTGTAACCATAACATCCTTACAAATCAAGCACCAGTGTTCCTTTACTTGGTTGCAAATGTTTACTTGGTTGCAACTGTTATAGAAAAACAGACTACACTGATAAAGCTCATGGTCGTAGCTGCTGCTGACACTAATATAATGCGCCTGGCACAACATTTCCACAGTGACTTGTTGGATTAATGTCATCAGCAGGTCGAGCTTTGATGACTTGCCTCTGATATTTTGCTTGACATTCTTGCCACAACTTCTCTCATGCATAGTCGTGAAATCATACTGAAGAGATGTTGCCACTGGAAGGAGGTCGGCCAAGACCCCCGCGGGCTCTAATTGTGATCTGAGTGATACTTCGCTTGGCTGGGGTGAGATGATTTTGACTGTGACACTTCCTCAGCCATCTCCGCAGCTCTGTTTGGACCTGCAGACAAACACATTTATGCAGAGCTGTACTGGAAGCATAAATAATCTTACTTCTGTAATTTCTTATTATTCGCATAATAGTTAAAATTGTGACTATTATGTCAATAATTTTTGTACAGAGAATTGGATTTATTGGATGTCTTTGTTATAATTCAGGGAAAATATGTAAAATAACAGTAGAACTACAATATAGTATTTGAATGTATTTTTACAAAGTGTACATGTTGTATAACTTGTAGAAAGGCACAAATGTTACAGCAACTCAAAAACAGAGTATACTTTCATGTAAACAGGGTCTATTGGCCCTAAATTACAAAATGAAGGGAAAGATTTGTGGTAATTAGTTGGACTGAAGTAAGACTAAAGGTGCAACACAGAACTGATTGACAGTTTATACTAGATGCTTTAAATAACAAACCAGACGGGGTCATTTTTGACCCCAGAGGACAAAAGGTATACGGCAATCAGGAGGATATTATGAGGGTTAAGTAGTTTGTTTCACTTACCTCTCCATTCATGAAGCAGTAAAGCAATGCTACCACAAAACCCTGCAGCAGAAGAGACACGATGACAGTTTCAAAATCACAATTCTTCAATCTTAAATGCAAAATCCACATAAATAATCACATTAATTGACTTAGTGAGCATTAAGATAAAAGTTTCAAGGTGTAAATTTCTCAGATTATATATATATATATATATGTTTTAAACTTGAACAAAATAGTTTAAGTCAGAATGTTGCCAACATTTTAAAATTAGAAATAGAAAATAAAAATAGACTTTGGTGCGACATCCCTGGTAAAAGTCTGGTTATTCCCCATCACTCGCTTCATCCCCTGTCACAGTTGGGAAAGCAGGTGTAAATAATAAAATTAAATAGCACATTCATGTCTTACCGAGACATGAGAAAGTGTTGAAAAGCTGTTGAGAAAGGACTGGCTTGATAGTTTGCTATTGTAAGGAATTCATCTTTGGTAGCTTTTGTGCTCTGTCTCAATATAGTTTTTAATCTGGACATTTTGTTGCTGCTCCCAGGCTATTGTTTTATACCTGAAAGGATCCCAGCCCCAGCTCGATGTACAGTCTGGCTGCCACTCCAGTGGTCTCAGGCAGGAAGGCAAATACTGTGTAGTGCATCCCAAAAAGAGGGATAAGGAACAGGGTGGATTTAGCCAGCCTCCTGAGAAGAATGAAAGAAAGAAGACGATACATCAGTCCAGGTAACCGTGTGCTAATCCATGTTAAAGGACCTGAAAATACATTTCCTCAATTAGCTTTTCACTCTGAGCGACAGGTAATCCATGAGCCAAGTGTTCACGTAGAAGAGAATTAGGGCAGATAGTGCTGTTTCACATGAGAGACATTTTTGTTTAATCTGTGTTCTTTTAAGTATTTTTGAAGTGCATGAGTCATGTCTAGATGATAACCCCAGATTTCTGAAACTCTTTTTTTCAACTGTGAGTTGAGAAAATATTCTTGTCTCACTGAGTTTGAAACATTTTTGTTGTAGGACAAGAAAAAGAAGAAGAAGAAGAAGAAGAAGAAAGACTAAATTTAATTTGTAGTTTTAAAGATCATCAAGTTGTACGTAAGCACCGGTGACTTTGGCAAAGCCTTTAGGAAGTCAGGGATGTACTTTGAATAGCGAGTCCAAGTCCAAGTGTGGTTTACTGGCCAGAACCAGAACATCAACAAGATACATTTAAATGATTTATTAACAAAACTTGTGCTTCTTTGGTCTGATGCTGCATTGTGGGGAAGTTTCAGTGGGGACCCCCCTCAGAGCGCAGGAAGGAGAGGAAGAAATGGAGAAAGAAATGGGTGAGCAGGAGGCGTGCAGAATACGAGAGCGAAAGAAGAGGAGAGGGTTAGGAAAACTCTTGATTATCTTTGGGAAAAGATCTTTGTAGGATTCAAATTACACATAGCTTTCTGGCTTCAAGGCCTGAAGGCATACTTCTTCCATGTGCAGAGACAACAAGCACAAATCTCAGAGTTTTGCAAATCCGAGGCTACTGTCTAGAGACAAGTAAGTGTGTGGTGATCATTTTGAATAACGGTGACATACTCCCATGTAGTACTTAGGATTTAGCAACTTTGAATTAAAAGGTGACAATAATAGATCTGTTTGCTTTGTTGCCTGTCAAATATCAATCAAACCTGATCAAACCACATCGATAGAATCCAGAGGAGAAGCAAGTCTCCTGAGTGTTAAATTCTCGATAAATAATAACTTCTTTTTATTCGGCTTTTTAATGTTAGAGAGAAAACCTGAAGACCTGAACGTTTTCAGCAGCTCAAAAGTAAGATGCGTCATCTCAGCAACAAAAATCCGAAATTGAAACAGTTGTGGCCTTTCAAAGTTTAAAATATTCACCTCGATTAGTTTCAGTCTAATCAGTGTTTTAACTTTAAATGTCAGAATACAACAGCCACATGCTTTATTCTGCAGAGTTTCATCAGAGATGGACCGGATGTGGCAGATATCGAATGTTTATTTAACAAACTGACCTTTAAAATGGCGCCGTAGTCAGGCCTATCAGTGGAATAGATTAAAATGTCAAAATCTGAAATTCTGACTCATCGTGCGCAAAGCTTAGTCCAAATTGTGATGACTAAATACCTTGTGAATGTTATTTAATTGTGGTGTCGTTACGTTATTGCACCAACAATAACTCCACGTCTATGATACAGCCCACATAAATGATGAAATTACAACTAAATTATTACCCCTGTCTTCTTGTCTTAAACTTCTTTTTCATGTTTATTCTTTCATCTTCATGTCACAGAGATGCTAAACTATGGGCACATATATAATGATTTAGATTGCAGCCAATCACAATAAATAAAGTTTTTTAATCTGGTTCAGGAACAAAGACCACGCATCGCATTCAAGTGAGCACACCTCATCCGTTCATCCCTTCTTTGACTCACATCTTTTCACTCTAAATCCTCTTTTTCTTTTTTCTCTCTATCATGTCTCATCACCCTTTCTTTCAGACACAGGAACCAATGCGGGCTCTAATCCATCGAGCGACAGAGCGTCAGTTCCCCCACTCTCTTCCCCCAGACAGTCGACAGACGACACCAGTCGCTCTCCAGACTCCTCCATCCATTCATCACCCTGATTCCTCGTCTTATCCCTTCATGCCTCGACCCTCATCTCTTCATCCTTTGACCTCATCCCTTTATCCCTTTTACAGTACATCATCTCGGTTCCCCCTTATCCACAACATGTGTTAAACCTGTCTAAATTTAAATCCATATCAGTGTGGTCTTTGTTAATTAAAGAGCGGTTAAAATAAACCCCAGCAGAGATGTCTGCACATTGATCTCTGATGATTATATCAGATTTAAAGCTCCACATGGCAATAGTCATTTAAATATCTAAATAACCAATCTCTGGTCAGAAATAACATCACTACCTTGGCTATTGAAAGATGAAAGATTTCAAAAAGAAACCCATCAGATTATTTTCAAGCCCGTAATAGGATTGTGTTTGTAATTTGTGACACCTGGGATTTATGCTTTTGTGCTAACGCCACAGCTCCGTCTGAATCGGATTGAAGTTTGTAAAACAGATGAAGCTTTGGAAAGTGTGAAACTTTCATTGAACTGGTGGAACAATCCCGTCGCGCGCAGATAGAGGAGACATCTATTTCTGCTATCCGCCGCTATTTTTAGGTCTGCGTGCTGCTCTCATCCTAAATTAATTCAGCTGAGCTGGAATCTGCACAGACCAAATGTCAAAAAGGAAGGAGGGATTCATTCAGGGGTAAAGCAGGATTTCTGGGCCCCCAGAGTCGAGTTATAGACGTTGCGTTTCCTCTCTCAAACTGCAAAGAACGGTTCAAAATTTTATCAAGGGATTTCATCGATTCACTCTCTTTACTGTGTTCACAGGAAAGTCTTCAAACTCTGCCATCTGCTTCCAAAATTTCTCACTCAGCACTTTTACCTCAACAATGAACGATTGTTGAGGTAAAAGAAACACTTACAAGACTTAGGTTTGTCTGCAAATGTATTTCAAGAAAAGCTGAGCCGCTGCATACTTCCTGTGCAAGCAAATGTCATTCTGCCCTCAGATCTCTATAGTGACTGGAAGCCTGACTCCAGATTAAATACTTGTGTTTTCTCCATATGTGATGTTTTTTGACCTTCTTGCACCTCATTATTGTGTTGTGATTGTGGTTATCGTCTCATAACAGTCTACAGCCATGAAGCACAGCAGTTCTTGTAGCTATATGATAACAAAAGGCATTAACCAAGCAGTAAACCTCTGTGGCTGTGAAATAAAGCCAATGTGTAAGCCCCTGTATTTAAATGTCCCTGCCTCAGGTCCACTTATCCATTTTTGCCGATTTTCAGATTAGCTGGCAGGTGGAAAAGGCAGGACTACCAACATGGCAGCGACCAGAGCTGCCACATCTGAGCTTCAGAAACCTGTGGGTGACGTCACGCATACACTTTCCAGTCTTTATACTGTCCACGATGCCAACCACATCTATAATCCTTTCACACTGATGTGTAGCAGATGTTTATCACGTTTAGCATCTTAGATTAGACACTAAAACACAATGTACATCTGAAGCTAAATATAAAATAATCGTAGTAAATCGTTTTTCACAACAGACTCAATCGTTCAGTCTTTAAATGTATCCTTGTGAAGTTTTGGATTGAAAGCAGATGTCAAATACAAAAGGGAAAGCAAAGCAATCCTGAAAAAAACTGAAATAAAAGATTTGTATTCAAGTTATGTGCAGCTTTATTATTATTTCTTAAATTTTTTCGACAGGGAATACAGTCCCACGGTGGTTTTCTTGCCGGGTTTGGCTCTGGCATCCTCAAGCTGAGTCAGCTAACCTAACCCTGCTTGCATGGCTAACCGAGTCAACAGCTGCCAGATGTGCTTAATTTGCCAGATAAGCTATCTTTCCTTCAGGAAACCATAAATAACCTCAGTACTGTCTTCGTTTGGCTGCGTTCACTGGGAGGCTGCTGAGCCTTACGTCTGGTACATGGCTTTAGCGATTACCTACTTTGGCTGAGACTAAATTTATCTGTCCACGAGGAAACAATGTAAATCACAAAAGAGTTGAGGTGGAGAAGCTGGAGGACGTCAGGAGGGAAGCAGAAAAATATTTTCTCCATAAAATATGATCCACTTTTACCAGAATCAGTGAACACAGTTATAGAGTTGTGCATTTGTACTGTGTCTGGTGAGAAGAAGAAGGAAAAGATTGGCCTTCAGAATGACTCCAGTCTGGCAACTATAGAAAGAAAGCAATTTATTGGACACAATACGCCCTCGAGTGCAGGATGAGTACTCAACCTTTTTTTTAAGCTAAAATTTTACAGGAAATTACAAACTCCCACAAAGAATACCCAAAAATACCTGTAGAATTACTTTTTTATATATTTTAGGAGATATGTATCATGCCGTGTCACCACCGCTGTAAACTCCCCACATAATAGTTTCATTCTTTAATATGGGAGCTGTTATCTAATTGATGAATTATTCATTTTTTTTTATAATTTCTTAAGAGGTCAGGTATTAAAATCCTCTTAGAGAACTGAAGCCGAACTAAAATGAACATCACATATGAAACAGTTTCAGGCAGAGCTCTAAAGTCACACCTGCATTAGCTGATTGGCATCAGCTGCTTCTTTCATCCCTCACAATCAGTGGTTCATTCCTCAGCTGTTCAGCTACCTGCTGGGAAGTATACAGTCTCACTACCAGCTCTTACAAGGCAGCATGTAAAGCCTGACACTTCTCAACACTCTGCTGATAGATGCAGCTCCCTCCATCACCCCAAACTCTTCTCACCTTCCTATTGTGTCGGGGCTTTTGGTATTGCTGACTTTACCGTGATATATGTTCGTATATATCATTTTTGTGGCTCAGAGAGCTGCCTCAAACATCAGTGATTCTCCCACCGAATCTTATCTGTGTAACTGTCTTACATTGTTTTGTTTTTTTATGAGATAACTTTAAGGTTGTGTTAGTTGTGACTCACATGAAATGTCCAGTGTCATTGTTCCCAGTCATGGCTGAAGATTTAAGCTTTTGAACCAGAATCCGGATCACGTTGATGAAGATGACTATGTTGACCTGGTAGAGATACACACACACACACACATTATTTCCACTCTAACTAAGCAAACCAAAATTGTACAACCTCCTCAGATAAACATAATAAGTGTGGCAGGTGTGTCGAGCTTTGGACTTTCCCATATGCTGATGCAGTGCGCATCAGTAGGCTGTAGTAATAATGTAGGGTAATGTAGGGTAAAATGATCAGTTCTTTTCTGTTCTTTATTGGATTTGGGGAAGTTAACACACTCCAGCACCCCCAATCAAACTTGTTGTTTGAGATAGTGTTACATTCAGGTTAGTAATCCAAGTGAAACATATTTGAATTTGTAAACAGTAGAGCATACATTCATCCTCAGTCTTGCATGTTCAATTACGTTAGAGTGAAATAAGGAAAAATGTGCGGCAGGCTTAATCTCACTTAAAATACCAGGACAAGTTGAACCATTGACTTGTGAAGATGCTGAATTTTAGCCTTTGACTTACAGCTTTAGCACGTTTAACAAGGATCTTGTTGTGCTAAAAACATTAAAAAGTCAGCAGGAAATGGTGTGTTTTAAACCAACTCATGGAGCTATGACTCCGACAATCAAGTAAAATGAAATGAGCCTTTGTTGAAAGATTACTATGATTTTTAATAATAGAAATTTTGACAGATATAATCACTGTTAATAAGGTGGGTGGGTTTAGCAAACTCACCAGCAGTGAGGCTGTTATCGGTCCTTTAATAATCCACCAAATACCAACATTGTCTGTGTCATCCCAGCACCTGCGATTAGATTCAAATGAAATCCAGCATTAATAATATGTTACACTTAGTTGAACACCTATTATCATCTGCTTAACAAGCAGTGGTGCAATGTCATCATAGCAGCAATGAGAAAATATAAACTTGCATATCATATGATATATCGTACCCTCTGTCGTCATGGAAAAATCTGGTCAACACCCAAAGTATAAGAACAGTTGACGGGAGCCCTGCAATGTAAGAGCAGAGATGAATTATTAATGCGTTGTGTATCTGTCAAAGTAAATGAATCCCAACAACACTCGAGCCCACATGTTGGAAATAGTGTTAGGCATATAAAATATTGTGCTTAGTCAGTGAATGCAACTCATCTCCATGCCAGGAGAAGAAAAAGACGCAGGATGAAAAAGAGAGTAGAAACTGGAAAGACGACGATAAGACACATCAGAGACAAACATACACACTGGACTGCAACAACGTAGATGTTCAGGACAAAGATATTTAGTTTGTAAACCATGTATGAAAACAAGAAACAAGAGTCTACAGCAATTATTCATCTCCAGGTGACCATGAATTTCTGTACACAGTTTCATGGAAAATCTTTCTCTGTGTGACTTCAAAAACTGCTCACACCTCAGTGAATGATCATATCTGCCTGAATACCGATGAACCAACTATTCCTTAATTAGCCTGCTGCCAACTGATACTGTGCTCGTAACCCCAAGAGTCTGCTCAGATGTACAGAGGGGGATCTGAGCATCCGTCATGCTGCCACACTTCACTACATCCTGCAATAAGTTACATCTATCTCTGTATTAGAAATACTCCTGCAACCGCATCACTTGTCTCGTCACTGATAGAGCATTACAAAGTCTTACTGACTCCTAAAATAAGCAGAGTGGAGAACTTCCAGACCTCCAGAAACTTCACAGCGTGTGTGTCCACAACATCATCACACATATTCACATGTACACTGCTGTCTTCTCAGCCTGTAGTTGCTTGATTGCACTGAAACATTGTGGCACCAGGACCGAAATGATGCAGACAAATGCAGGCTGTGGAACTACACTAGAAGCACTTCAGAGTACAGGCTTAGACGGGGAAAAATCCAGCAAACAGGAAACAAAAAAGACAATGGGATGGTGAGGGGAGCACAATGGAAATCAGTTGACTGTGACAACACAGAGGGAAAGCACTCAAAACATCCGTAGACAGCTCAGTGAAGTGAACAAATGAGGGAGAAAACAAAGGATGAGCCGAGGAAACAAGAACAAGTGCAGTCGTAATTGCCGCTCAGGCACTGTTATTGTGTAAATAAGATTGTCTGGAAATAGATTTTTAACCCAAATGTGGATATATTGTTTCATAACAAAAGGTCATTCAATGTACTGTAATACAACGCCACAAATGAACAGGCTCAGAAATTACCAGCTGTACCACTACAAAGGGCTGTTGTATTGGATGTTATATCATCACGTTGTCATAACTAAACCACAGCAGATGCTCAAATAACAAAGACGCAAAGTGAAAATCACTAGATGACTAACTGCTTTTTATTTCCCCAGTGCATCCAGCACATGCCCTTAGTCGCAGTGTTTGCAGGAATTACAGGGGAATCAGAGGGGTGTTGGCTCACCCAAAAGGGAACACATTTTTTAGTTTGAGCTTCAAAAACAAGATTAATCGGTGCATGTACAGGATGTTTATATATCACAGGCAGTTTGGGTTTTCTTTTTGGTATTCTGCACCTCCTGAACATCACCATATTGTCATGGTATTGAGTTTCATGTTTAGTGTTTCCTGTTACTTTATTTGGTAATTCTCCCCTCTTTGTGTCGTGTCTTGTTGTCCTGTCTTCACTTGTGTATTTAGTCCCTGTGTTTCTTGGTTTTTACTTGTCTGTGTTTCCAAATTCTCCATCTCTTCGCCAGTTCTGTATAAATCCCCCATTTCAGTGCCAGTTCCTTAGTCTATTGTTCTGTCTCTCTGCTTCTTCCCATGTTCCTGCTCATAGTGTTCTGGATTTTGTTGGTTTGGATTTATGTTGATTGGAATTATCTTGGATTATTGAACTTTTCATGCTTTTTTACCATCCTGCCCAAGTTATTAAAGTTTCCTTTTTGTTTATTCAAGCTTTACGTCTGCATTCAGGGTTCCCTTCTTGAACCAAATATGACAAATATATACTCTTCAATAGAGGCCTTCAACATTTTTAGCTGAAAAAGAGACGCAAATAGCAGGGAACTCCTACTAGATATATTGTACAAAATCGTGTTGCATATTAAAGTGGTTCTACAGTCACATATAGGATAGCATACAGTGATAGCACACATTATTGTATGACAATTCATCATTAATGTTGTGTAAATTAAATTAAATTATTCTTGTATTTTACATATTGCTATGAAAACTCTTTTTCCCTCAGAAGTTTCTGACGTTTTAAATCCAAAAAGTTGTAAATCTTTCTGTTTCTGTGGGTTCATATCACAGAATTCAAAACTGAGTTTTCTCCAAACAAATCCAGAGGATTTATGAATTTACCTCATAAACATACAGAGATGAGAGGAAACGAGAGAGACTGGAGGGAAATGACAGAAAGAAGCAGAGCTTTTGGTGTGTTCGGGTTCAGTCAGAGGTTTACGTTACAACAAAGTTAATGTTTCCCCCTCTGCGGCTCAGATTAAGCTTTTTGATGCAATAGTTTCTGTTGCAGAAACTTGTGGTTTTTTGTTTGTTATAAATATATCCAACAATCACTTGATTGTGCTTGCCAACCTCAGACGACATCTTCAGTCATCTCTACTCACCCCATCCAATCAGGATGTACCACCAGAAGTATTTCCTCTGAGAGACGAAGGTCAGGGCCAGCAGGGTCTGCAGATACATGCCCTCTACCAGCAACCAGAAGTAATTGGCAAGGATGCTGAACTGGAAGAAAGCCACGGCTGACTTACATGCTGTCTGAAAAGGACACAACAAAGCAAAGTTGTTTAACATTGAACTATGTAACATGCACAGGTTCGGGCTAGAAAGGATAGCTGAAAGGTCCAGATGACTCGTTAAGAACCTTTTCTCATGTGTCCAAGATAATGAGAAATAGAGATTAAAGTAGTTTGGATCTTTTTTTCTTCTTCTCTACAGCAGCAAGGACTTGATATCCATAAAGAAATCCAATTTTACAAGAGCCTTGAGTACAGTTTCAATCAGGATCTCTGGTTCTTCAGGGAGGTTTAGTCAACTTTGCTGTTATTCTGATTTCCATTAAAATATGAGTCTACTTAAAAAGCAGAGTTCAGGCCATTGTTTCTGTATTTTTCATGTAGTTGTCCTTCGACAATGTCCCATCAAACCACTGTTAAAGGTCCAGTGTGTAAGATTTAGGGGGCATTGTTGACAGAACGTGGTAGAAATTGAATATAATATGCATAAATAGGTTTCTATTATAGTACAAAAATAAGAATTGTTGTCTTTTTGTTACTTTAGAGTAGGCTTGATATCTAAAGACACTTGAGTGACAATTGTAGAGGGGCGATAGATTTTGCCCAGTTGTTGGTAGTGTTGGAGAGGAGGTCCTCTCTGAAGAGCTGGGTCTTTAGAAGGTTTTGGAAGGTAGAGAGGGACGCTCCTGATCTGGTAGGATGTTCTACCAATGGGGAACAACAGACAAAAGTTTCGATTGGAGTGTACGGGTGGCAGAGCCAGGCATCGTTAACTGGAGGAGTGGTCAGGTCAGGAGGTAGCATATGCCTGTATAAGGGCATTCAAGTATGTGGGTGCAGGACCGGAGACTACTTTGTAGGCAAGCATTAGCAATTTGAATTCAATTTAGGCTGTTATGGGTAGCCAGTGGAGCTCACTGAGCAGCGGGGTAACATGTGATTTTTTGGGGCTGACCATATTCTGGATCATTTGAGAAGTACCAACTACTAAGAACTACCCTGTTAGATACCACTAGATCCTACACACTGGTCCATTAAGAGAAAAGACACTTGAAGCAACATCCTGGTGGGATTACTTGGTTCACCACATTGTGAAAAAATGTGAGTAAACAGTCCAAACATTAAATATACAATTGCTGACACAGTTCGCTTAACAACAATTGAATGCACAGTAGACTGCGTAGACAGTTTACTTAATGTAAATTATGTTTAACATACTTTTGAGCCTATCTGACTGTTTATGTTTTTGTTTTTTATTTGACTGATGTTATGTGAGCACAAAAGCAATAATGATATAAATACACTAAGAGTATAGTTTCTACCAATAAAGGCTGAATAGATGGCCCCCGCTACAAAAACGAAAAGAACAATAACTCATTACAAAAGAATTAATTAAACTTCTCAGACTAATGAAAGGAATTTGCTGAGAAATGACAGGTGTAATTTATCACTTTGCCACGTGTCTTCGCATCTTTCACTCCTCTTTCCTGGTGCTGTCCATTGTTAACTCAATCACACAGCATATGTGGGAGTCTGCTTAATGACGGGAACATTACTGACCAATGAGCGTGCTCACCGTAGATATGGAGCAGTGGTCCAGGGTCTCATCAGCAAACAGCACAGTGTCTTTAATGAAAACAGCGCTGGCTCTCAGGACGAAGGAGGAGAACAGGTTGATGTGGATGTAGTTTCTGGTGCAGCGGAACTTTCTAAAAAGAAAGAAAAACAGATTAAAAACATGAAAGGGAGTTATGTGATGTGATGTGATTAACTTCAGCACTCGTCCTGCAGCTTCATGCCTACAGCTGAATAACAGCCGTAATATTTAGTACATCATCATGACCTCAAGTGTGATACAACAGTTCTACAAGCAGCAGTAATAAGTGACAACAGGTTGTGATCTGTTTATTTATTTAATAATTAATTTGGCTCCACCAACACAAATAGTTTCACAACTGTACTGGGACTCCACGGTTGCCAAGCAACGCATCAACAATTTGTCCTAGACAGCACAGGAAGTTAAATTCAAACTGCTAATACAGTATGTTTTACATTTTTGTCAACACTACAATGCACTAGGTAACTGTTAAGTATGATAAGGTTGTCTGACTTTGATTGCTGTCAGTCACTGATTACTGACAGTGGCCAATCAGGCTTACAGTATTATCAGCCACCATTTTGTTAGCATAGGATTGGCATCATTTGAATCTTCCCGTTGTCATGGTGATCTCAAAGTGGCCATGATGATGTCATGTTCTAGAATTCTGTGATGTCATTACTTGTCCCTTTGATGTTCATGTGTTTTTAAGTGACTACAGGTCTTTAGAGATACACCCTGTTCTCTTGTGCGAAAATCACACATCTTTAGAGACGAACTTCTCACACTGTGTTGTCAGAGAAAGACACTTTAACAAATCAGAGATGGAAAAACTGGGAGCCAAACATTTCAACATGGACCTCTCAGCTAATACGATGAAACAGGAGGCCAGTCTCTCAGAAATTGAGACACTGAAGAATGAGCTCCAAGAGATGCAAAGAAAGCATTCATCTGAAAAGCAGATGCTTGTTACCAAGCTTTCTGAGGCCAAACAGGAACTGGAAGATCTGAACCGGGAACTCAAGACTGAAAAACACTTGAGGATGCAGGTCGAGAATGAAAAACTGGAGGCTGTGGAGATCGCTGAGACTCTTTTCCAAAGACTGGAAGACATGCAGAGTGTCTCAGACCTCAAATCTGAGAAAACCAAACAGGATCAGCTTCATCAGGAGATCCTGGATCTGCAACAAATGCTCCAGACAGAACAGACCTTGAGGGAGGAGGCAGAAGCTGAAAACCTCAAGGACTTTGAAATGTTGGAAGCTGCTTGTACAGAGTTTGACGAGCAGCTCCAGAAAGAGAGTAAACTAAGAGAAGAAGCGGAGATAGGCAAAATGGAGGCTGTGGAGATAGCTGAAACTCTTCTCCAAAGACTGGAAGACATGCAGAGTGTCTCAGACCTCAAATCTGAGAAAACCAAACAGGATCAACTTCATCATGAGATCCTGGAGCTGCAACAAACGCTCCAGACAGTACAGGCCTTGAGGGAGGAGGCGGAAGCTGAAAACCTCAAGGATGTTGAGATGTTGGCCGTTTGTACAGAGTTTGACGGACAGCTCCAGAAAGAGAGTAAACTGAGAGAAGAGGCAGAGATAGGCAAAATGGAGGCTGTGGAGATCGCTGAAACTCTTCTCCCAAGAGTGGAAGAGCTTTCAGCCAAAAGCCAAACATTTACCCACGAGCTGAAAAAGAAGGAAGGGAAGAAGAAGGCTCTCGTCGGAGACATCATGGAGCTCACTCGGATGCTAGATGAAGAGATGGTTAAGGCTCTCCAGAAGAGGATCAGATGGAGATCCTCGGCCAAGATGAGGGCTTCCTGCTGTAACAGGAAGTGCTTTTCTCTTCGTTTCAGTAGCAGACGGAGGATAAGAGCTTCACACTGGGGACCAATCAGCCAGGTTTAAACCCAGTGTCTATGTGGGTTCTCTCCGGGTGCTCCGGCTTCCCCACTACCAAAAAAGTGAATAGGCTGATTGCCAGAAAAACAATGTATATACCCTTTCTTTCATCAGTAGTTAGATTTTTTAACTACTGACGAATCAGCCTGGTTTAAACCAGGTGTCTATGTGGGTTCTCTCCGGGTGCTCCGGCTTCCCCACTAACAAAAAAGTGAATAGGCTGATTGCCAGAAAAACAATGTATATACCCTTTCTTTCATCAGTAGTTAAATTTTTTAACTACTGATGAATCAGCCTGGTTTAAACCAGGTGTCTATGTGGGTTCTCTCCGGGTGCTCCGGCTTCCCCACTACCAAAAAAGTGAATAGGCTGATTGCCAGAAAAACAATGTATATACCCTTTCTTTCATCAGTAGTTAGATTTTTTAACTACTGATGAATCAGCCTGGTTTAAACCAGGTGTCTATGTGGGTTCTCTCCGGGTGCTCCGGCTTCCCCACTACCAAAAAAGTGAATAGGCTGATTGCCAGAAAAACAATGTATATACCCTTTCTTTCATCAGTAGTTAGATTTTTTAACTACTGATGAATCAGCCTGGTTTAAACCAGGTGTCTATGTGGGTTCTCTCCGGGTGCTCCGGCTTCCCCACTAACAAAAAAGTGAATAGGCTGATTGCCAGAAAAACAATGTATATACCCTTTCTTTCATCAGTAGTTAGATTTTTTAACTACTGATGAATCAGCCTGGTTTAAACCAGGTGTCTATGTGGGTTCTCTCCGGGTGCTCGGGCTTCCCCACTACCAAAAAAGTGAATAGGCTGATTGCCAGAAACATAAAAAAAAACAACAAAAAAATAATTATGTTTTCATTCAGATTTCATTTCATTCATATTCATCAGTTAGTCATTTGTTTTTTTTTTATGAATGTATGTGTGATGTGTAAAATGTGACTTTTAACAAAAGATTAAACAAATATAATGTCAATTAGAAATTATGAATACATGAAAAATAAATATATAAGAAATATAAATATAAATATATTATAACACCCAGACTCTATGTTTTATAACAAATACTGTTTAAAGCATTAATAAACTTCTTTAAGTGCAATATTAACTATATCTTTAGTTTCCTACACTCGGCTTTATTCACCACAAATTTGTTTACTTTGTCACTTTGATGTTTCATTCTGGGAAGATGGTTTCACCTTTTCTGCGCTTGCTTGCTGAAACTCAGAGAAGAGTTAAAAGCTGCTAAAAACATTGATTGTATCAAGCCAACAGTAAAATATTTCTGCTTTATTCAGGTTTAAACAGTGTCCAAATTCAAGTTTCCTGTGTAACTATAAATAATACGGTAGTATTGAACAGAACAGTTTCTTGGGAATTCATGCTTCAGACTTGCAAATGCCTCATGTGTAAATCACTGTTTTCATAAGATAACCAAACAATATACATACACTTGCATGTTTAAGATGATTCTATATATAACATGCTGTAGTGGGCCTTTACTGATCTAACAGTTGATATTCTGAATATCTGGATAGTTCTATCTGTGCCTGACATTTTACACTTACACACTTGTGTCTATTAATTTTTCAAATCTTGCTCACCACCACTTTAACACTCCCATCTTGGCTCTTAACTCCTTAATATTGGGTGAGTGAGCATCCTAGTTGTTGTGCACACTCTTTGTGTGTCTCTTTGTGTGTGTATCAAGGACAGTGTGTGCTGTCCTGGTCTTACCTGAAGGCTGTAAACACCACTATGGCTGTAATGAGGGAGATGAGTGAGGTGGCATAGCCCACGGTGTAAACCTGTCTGAACGTAGACAGGTAACTCGTCTGGAGAGAGAGAGAGACAGACAGAGAGAGTGTGGGCACACTGTAAGGATGTCAAATGTATGACTTAGTCCAAGTCTCAAGCAAGTTATGACTTAATTTGATATAATTCATGGCACAGATGATATCAAATTAAGTCAAGACGCTGCAGTCTAACCTGCATACTGACAACGTTGATCTTATTTAATATTTTCTGTTTAATATTTAAACTCAAAACATAAAATAAACACAGACAAGTAATTTGAGTCATCACGTCTAAAGTCCAGTCTTTAACTTCCATGTCCATGAGTCGAGTCACAGTGCATTTATTTTTGCAAGTCATTAAAACTGTGACTAGTGTCAACTTGAGTCCACATCTCTGGTGAAATGTTACAGAGAAATGATTTCATAATCAATGAATAAAACATAAGAAGTGGGATAAAAAACATTCAAACTTCTAGTACTCCATGGATTCAACCCTGAATATTCAATGTTTTGCTGTAAAAGTGTCTCTCCATAGGAAAAACTAGTGAAGACCACTAAAGCTACAGTAAGGTCTCAACTGAAAAGGAAGCAGCAGAGGAGGAAGAGTGGACACAGACGCAATATGAATGATCTTAAGTGATTGGCACAATTACAACAACATGTTTGTATACCTCCGATTCAGGCTCACTGTCGTCGCTGAAAGCGCAGGCCTCCTCGTAGGGTGGATATATTTCTGACCAGCCGTCAACGTTACAGTTCCTGTAAACAAACCCTGATGTGGGAGCAGACAGCAGAAATTCAAATTCAAGTGACTTGACCCTTGAAATATTTTCACAATACATCATACAATATATCAGTCAAACAATGTGTTATTCTCTGCTTTCTTTTTAATCTCCTCTGTGGCTCCATTTTGACCCTGGTTCCAAAAGCACAAGTTCCCGAGAACCTAAAAAGGTTGATAGGTTCTTAAAAATGTTTACTTGAAAAGGTTATGAGACTATTCCCTTTCAGTAGATTGACTCGGCACAATGCATGTAGTTTTTTTTTCTGTGATACTGTTTAACACTCACTGGCCATTTATGTGCACCTGTACAATGTGAAGAGAACAGCTCTGCCATGAATTTCACTTTTACGAAGTGCGAAGGGAGGCCCTGAATGCAACCACTGGTTACAAATATATCTGGAGGACGTGCGCACGAGATGCCGGGCAATCAGGAGCACATGAAAGACATTTATTCACAGTATTAAATTTTGCCTCTGCAAAGTGTAAATAAAATTATCGGTATCTATTCAGACTGCTGTGATTGTAACAGGAAACCTGTGCAACTTAACATTTTCAGGTTTTGTTGACACTGTCAGGAAGGTAATAATGATACTGATATTGAAAGATGTTTCTAATACTATGGCCCTTTCAAGTACCTCTAAATATAATGCAGTCCACTTCAACACCACTGCAACCTCAAAACAAACACAGAGTTAAATGTATGCAGTGTCAATCAAACCTGAACATTGTTATCTTTGTGAAGTAGAATTTCTAGCAGAGCTGTTGTATTGGATCACTTTAGATTGTACAAGTGTACCTAATGAAGTGTATATGGGATTTTTGGGGACAGTGGAAACAAGTGGTGAACACAACATGCATATATCATCTGCTAAATGCTCCACTATCATCACCAGCTTGTTTTTAAAGTGTCTGTCTGCTGTTTAAGGCTCAGCAGGTAATTGTTCTTTAAATAATATGTACCAAAGGTAAAGAATGTAGTATATAAATTTACATATACTGCATTTACTCTATATTCAAGTGCCACACATTTAACTCAGAGCTGAAGTTACTGGTTACTTTATAATATATTATATTATATATATATATTATAATATTTAACAAATTATACCTAATGTGAGGTTATAAATGTATTTATATTAGATTAAATAAACCAAAAATATATAAAATAGTTCAAATTAGCTCCACCTCGACCAACTGCAACAGTTCAACGCTCTTTCCATATTATCAGTAAACACAATTGTCACTTCTCCTTTTCATATTTAAATTTTCATCACACTACAAAGTGTAGCTACGCTGGAAAGTTATCATTCCCTTGTACTTAAATATCAGCACATTTGAACCACTTCACCGACATTTCCTCTCTTTCACCATATCAGTCAGAAAACAGCTTTCATGTCCTTGTTCAGGTCTACTGACATTTAGTCCTGGTTAACATCCATTTGGAAACAGAAGCTGGATCGCTCCCTGCACTGCTGTGTTTGGGTTAGGATTATTCATCCAAATGTTTATGCAGCAAGCAACACATGCAGGCATTAGCTGGACTATTTGAACAAATGCATAGTGGTGGGGGTTTCCTCTTTGAGTTGAGCAAACAGGAACAAATGCTGTCAACTGCACTGCTGAAAGCAAAGACTCTGTGATCTGCAATTCAGGTCATAATGAGCCATGATTCCCATCAAGGTAAAGAGGAAGGGACATTATTCCCTAATGAGCCTGACCTTATCTCTCTTAATGATGTTGTCATAATGACAAACTGATCAAGACAACAGAGTGCAAACAACCTTACACTGACAATGTTTGTGTGCCTTTAGACTGAAAGACAAAGATCCTCACCTTATAAACATTTATAGCTGTCCTATACATACTAATTTACAGATGCAAACAATTAATAATTGATTAAAATTACACAACATCTCATATTTTAAAGGCTTTAATAATTTCTTGAATGAATGGATTACACCAATATAAATATATGTTTGCTCTAAGTAACTGTTTCGAAAGGCTCTTCAACAATTTGACTCTGATGACTACATTATTAAAACTTCAGAATATGTGTCTCTTGGTGTCATCAGCACTATCTTTCTGGAAACACTGCCTGAGAAGATGTCAGACTGTGACGTGTGAACCCTGCAGACAAGATTTAACGTCATTTCTCCTGCCAGAGACTTCCCAGAGCATAATATATATTCTTGCCAACAAACATACATGAATAATTCATTCTGTGCTCCTTCACATCATGATGACTCTAGCCTGCATTAGTGCTGCAGATTATACAGTACAGATAAGTAGTGGAGCGACGGTGCATCAGCGGAGAATGGGACTTCTACATTACCTTCTGTATTGTACCTATTTTAGTGATTAGATTAAAGGAAGTCAGATATTATTTTCTGCTTTTGTTGAGACTCGGATTGACATGGAAACCAACCTTGATTGCTGGAGAAATGCTGCAAGACTTCAGAGCAGGATACGTTGACCACCTGTCCGACTTCTGCTCTCAGCCAGCATCTTATATCATCCCAGTCTGTTTTACATCCTGTAAACACATACAGAAGGAGGAGCAGGGTTAGTCAATAAGTGGATATTATACATGGCTGAGGTGTAAAAGTTGGTGTATCCATAAAAGCAAAAGAAAACAAGCATCAGATCTGCGTGGAGCGATGAAGAGATTTACATTCTTCAAATAAATACATGAAACAAACATAAAAGACTTATTTCTGTCAGGCTTTCTAGTACAATATTTTCAGTCGTTTGAGTTACATAATCTCGTTGTGCCTTGAGGACACCTGACTGGAAAATTTATCTCAATGAACCAGTGGCATAAGGTTGTTACAACAGGCCCCAGTGCCAGCAGCCGTTATGACAGCTACTGTATATGGTATTGTGTCATCACATGATCGAATAGAGACTCGGATATCAACCTACATATTATCCAGCAATCATTTTTTGAATGTCTGCATATCACAAAAAAAAAAAAAAGGAAAATAGGAACTTAAAACCACGACACAGATGAGTTTGCCTTATCCAGGGGATACATAGCAAATGTCACCAAGAGTCCTTCTTTATTATGTAAAACATCTCACTTAGCATATTTCTGGGTTGATAATCTGAAACAATTTCAAAAGCTCCGTCCTCTCTGTGGGCCCAGTGCAACCACACTGCCTGAGCAGTCTCTATGTATGCCCCTGCAATGAACCAACTCCTAATATTTTGGATAAAAATAGTAGATGAATGGCATCTTTATCCCTTCAGGCTTTGTTATGGGTAATGTCACTTCCCTGAGCTGCATACATACGTGTGTCCGGAAATTGATTTCTGGCCTCATTTCATTCTGTAGCATGGATATGGATCAATTGTTATTCCGATGACCTTTTAATTCATTCAAGATATTTGTGTGTTTTTCTCTCAAAAAGGCTCTACCCGTTCATAGCAGTCATTATAACAATAGTAATTATGATTTTTGCGTCATATTTAATTCCTGTAAAGGCCAAGCAGTCCTTTGTCATCATGTTATTAGTCGTGTCTGTTGTACTGACAACGTCACACACATTTCTTCAGAGAATAATATGGAGACATTAAAACGAGAGACATTTAATTCTCCTGAAATGTTGTTGTGTTGTCGCTTATTCCATCACTTTGGTTCCTTGTTCCTCAAACAAATATCTCAACAACAACTTCATGGACTGCCATGACATGTGCACATGTATTCTTCCCCGAGGATGCCGCTGACAGTATAAGGAATGGACGGTGTGTGTGCGTGATGTCACCCACAGGTTTCTGAAGAGCTGTTGTGAAGCTCTGGCTGCAACCATGTTGGCTGTCCTGCCTCTGCAATCTAAAAATCGGCAAAGACATGGATGATGCCAGGGTGATCAAACAAGCCACCTGTAACGTCACCTATCTGTCAATCAAAGCGGCCACACTATTAACTATGTAGGGTTGGTTAGATTTCATAACAGAAACATCTTGGTTAGGGTATGCTCAAATAAATCGTCACATGCACTACATGAATAATTTGTTAAACATCTACAGATCAAGTGTAATATTTGAAATGTTAATTATACTCGATAACTATATGTAGGAGGACTATCCAAGCTCCTAAGCTGCTAGCACGGCTGTAGATTCCTAATCTAGTTCGTGCTTTCTGCAATACAAGTAGGTGTTTTTTTTATGCACATCGGGACAACCTCTGGTTGATCAAATGATTTTTTGTTTTCTGCTTATAATGAGGAACAGCCAGATTATGCATTCACATAAGCAGCTTAAACAGGCGAATGTTTTTTTCTTACAGTGTGTAGCAGCATTATTCAGTGCCTGTAAATGCATCCAAGTATCACAAAGGAAAAGAAGATCCAGCACTATTTATTCATCAATCAAGTGTTTCTTACAGTGTTCCTGACAAGCTCTATGAGTATATAAATGTCAATATATCAAGCAAAAGAATGACGAGTCCCTCGAAGCATCACATACTTCCCATTGTTACATATATTGAGAAACAAAACATTTGGTCCAACGTCAGGCCTTCATCAGCACAAATCCACCCACACCAACACCAGAAACCACAGTACATACAGGTGACCTGATTATAGTTACTTTGTTTTATGTAACTGAAAGAGACTAGCAGACAGGACTTAACCACAGGCTTGCCACATCTTGTTTCTGTAAATGGATGAGTTCAGTGGTAAAAGCTTTTGCTTAATGTCACACACACACCAAGTTTCCATGAGTCGAAGTGACAGGTTTGTGACAGGACTGTACAGATGAATGGATAGAGTTCATGACTCCACTCTGATACGTTGTGATAGTCTGTGGTGCAGCCATCTCCATCCGCAGCGGGTAAATGTCAACAGCAGTGATAATTCATTTATTTATTCATGTATTTATTATGAAAAAAGCCATAAGGAGTTTTTCATTCATCCCTGTGACTCAAGTGGGACAAAAACAAATGTCAAATACATTTTCAACCAGAAATCTCGAAAGCCGGGAGAGATTTAAAACATAAACATTGTCTGTCTCTGTGTAAAACTATTCTTACTTTTCACTCAGCAGGATGTCGATGAACCACATTTTGTGCTGAGGCTGAGTCATGTTTAGTCATCCATGCATTTAACATTTACTTAATTAAAGTGTGCAAAAAAAATTGATGTAATCAAAGCACAGTTAAGGACATAAATTGAGCGATAATGTCACTTATTTTAATATTTAAATCCTTTTCATGTAAATTTGATTCAGATGTTGTGACTCACCTACAGGAAGGTAATTAATCTGTCAAGATTAGAGTCTGCAGCCACACTAGCAGGTCTGTGAAGTTCAATGTAAAGAAAACTAAACTGGTAAACTGATTTAAATCGAAATCAAAAATGTGTTTTGATGTCCAGCAATCGTCACAGTTAAAGTCTTACCATCCTACCATATGAGTAGGGTTTATCATGTTGCAAGCATGAAAGTGACAGTATTACATTTATATTTTATTCATGTGAGGGGGCTTTTAGAGCTTTGTGAAATAAAAGGCTGAAAGACAGATGCCAAGCTGGGCTTCTTACTGTTGGACTACTAAGTAATATTACCTGGCTGCTATGTCTTGTGTTGTTGCACTTGCTTGATGTTTTTTTTTTATATATTAACATGTATAGCTGTCTATATTTACAACAGTGGTTTTGCACTCTGAAGCTGGAGGTGTTAAATCACAAAAATAGACAATACACAAGCTCTGCCTCTGTCTACATTTACAATTCATCATACTCCTGTTACCTTGTTTAACAGGTGTACAAGAATTATCCTTTAACTCAATGAAATGTCCAGCACATACATATCAGGTTTTATTGTTCTGGGTCTGTTTATTAATAACTTGTCCTTGGAAATGAATTCAAATTAAAAGTGATCACAATAAAGCGTGTGCACTCCAGGTAATTTGAGCCATCCACTTTGTCTGCTCACATCAATCTGAGACAGAGCAGTGACTTACAAGCAGCAATCTGTCTGGGTAAAATATCAATTTTCTCTCAGTGCCTTATTTCAGTTGTACAAAGCCAGTGCACATAATCAATTATCCATCCCTTCTCCTTGGTTTCCCTCTGAAAACCAATCACATGCATCCAATCAGGTGGTCTGACAAAAGTGACGTCAACTCTAACGTAAACCTGGGATACGATAGTGCGGCAGCAGTTTGCAATTATTCACGGAGGACCTGAGAGTTGGATGAGTCACATCAGCGTCTTCTCTGTTGCTGTCAGGCTGACTCAGACTGATATTCCTGAAGCCGAGGCTCCAGCAGGGGGTAGAGGGATTGTATTAAAATGCAGTTTCAGATCTCAGGTCTGTCATTAAATTGAGTGTTTGCTCAGTGAGTTACTGTCTCGGAGGTGGTGCTATGAATTGTGGGGCTCAAGCACCAAACACGCCACAGCCTCATATTTTGCAAACGGTTTATTTACAGGATTTATAGTTATCTATTTATTGCAGCTTGTAGGAGTGTCACAATATTGATATCACGTTAATAATACACAAATGAGATTTGTGGTTCATTGGCCAAAAATAACACAGAACACTGACTTTGACTTGGCGTTAAAGTGTTATTAACCACCCATCTAAATTTGAAATAAAATAAAAATATTGAGAGATTGAGATTAAAAATATCAATTCAGTTTATGAAATTAGGTGTCAAACTCAACCACTCATGTCAAGCAGCCATTAGGGTTAGGGAAGCAACTGAAAAGTGTCAGATGAGTCCAGAAAATGACATGACTAACTATGAAACACTCTGAGTGTGATGAATTAATCTCTATCTCTCTGCTAGGGGTGCAGGGGTATGCTCAGGGTGGCCTCAGCGTGTCATCGAGCCACCCTTTAAGGACCGCCCACAAAATCCTGGACTGAAAACTGGTGAAAAACAGTTTTAACCTCTAACTCCACATTTCAGTAATATATCGTTCAAAGTCTTTTCACGTGTTTTCAGCAACTATTTTCCAACATATTTAATGTATTTTGAAAGAAATCTCAGAATCGCCTTTACACAGACTTTAAGTTTTAAAAAACAATCACATACACATTAAAATGGAGTGACGTCTGTGAGCAGACAACTTGAGCTGCACTGCATAAACATGTCATGCCTCACACTCTACAATCCACTCCATCTCTCCCTCTGCTCTGACAATGCCATCACTACCTGCATCAGCACCACCGCTTGTTCTTCAGCCCCACCACCACTCCAGCACGCACCTGCAGGCTCTGGGGGGTGTTAAGATATTTGTTCGTCACTCCTCAGTATCCTGTATACATGTCTGCGGGGAGTGATGAGGTCAGAGTCTAGACACCAAACTCTGAATGTATTCTGCTGCTGCAATAAACACTTATGAGTTATATAGTGCATTTATTCCAATGCAGGCTAATTATATTTATAACAGCACAAGTTTACAGTGAAAAGTCTATTGATATTTCAAATTACTTATTACAAACTGGAGTGAAGTTCAGCTCAGTATGAAAACATCTGACATCATCTTTATGAACTATTTATATTACATTATTTCAGCACCTGTATATAATACAAACTGCACTGGTATTTTAAAATACTATTTAAATGATATTGCACGGTGATTGGCATGTACAGCTTGAGTATGAGTAGTATTTATCTGGCATTAATGTTTTAAAAAACCCCATTCATTCCCACTGGATGAATATATGTAGAGAAAAGTCAACTAGAAATGATGCCAGTCACCATCATCAGCTGATCAGTGTGCAAAGCCTCCAGGCGCATTTTGTTCTACAGATGCTCATCTAGTTTTTTAAATGTTACGTGTTATACTTGTCTTTTTTTTATTTTGTATACTTCCACCGTTTGCATCTCTACTTTTCTGTTTGTTATTCAGGTCTTGTGAAACATTGTAATTTCATCAATTTGTATGTATCAGTATCACTAATTTTCTGTTGTTGTTGTTATTACTGGTCCTTTTCCACATTTAAATCACCAACAAACTCTGCCGGGGAAGAAGAATTTGGCTTCAGTCTGCAGACGAACAAAACTTGACAAATTGTGTTTCTGCTTGCTCAGTTTTGGAAAACCACACAGGCGCTACATCATATCTTAGAAAATAAATTATTTGTTTGGGAGAGGCAGAGCAGTGTGAAATTAAAGTATTAAATATTTACAATACAGTCCACAAAAGTCATTTTAGTGAAGACAAGTGCAGAGCTCTGGACAGCTTGTACACAGTTTTTACAGAAATCATTCAGACACATTGTTAAAAATTGATACAATGTTTTACATTAAGGTCAGTCAGTTTCTGAACAAGGTTTCTGAACACCTGGGCCTCTCCTGTGATAAAAGACAAAATACCTGCTGTGAAAAAGGACTTGTCCTCCTCAGGGGGGCTAATTTGCACTAAGCCCACTAAATGCAGAGAAGATTTCCTCGCTGTTGTGGGCTTGCATGCACACTAAGCCACAATTAATCACATCCCCACAAGACAATGCATTTCAAACAGCCTCCTGTCAAGTGCATCTTGTTGTAATGGGAAGAAATCCAGTTTGGATAAGATGATTAAAACACGTAGTACATGCTTGAAAATAAAAGATATGGTTACAAGCTTGGGGTTTAGGAAGAGGTACAGTGTCTTTGTACAGTGACTAAATTTCTGTGCTGAGGTAATTGGTATCAGGGATTAAGAGATTTTTATTCTCCAATATTTCTATTTTCACTGTGGTTTGGATGTTGGGCTCTAAATTTCAGATTTGGTGAGATCTTCTTACAGTAGGCGTGTTGCACAGGCGGGTTTAATCCTACTAGAAAAACATCTAGTGAAGAGAGGAAACATCCGCCAAATAGTATTTCGGTTTACATGGCAGAGATGGTGCCGTTTATGGGCACTGTAGTCAGAGAAAACCAAACAGCAGAGGTATTTGTACAAACTCAGCTGCAGAATTAATGGTACTAAAGGACAAACGAGCTAAAGCTAGACCTGATTTAATTACTGAACTTGAGGTGTTACTTTATAATTATCTGGCATTGCAGGGTCATATTGAGTTCATGTTTATTTCCAAGTTATAGCTTCATCACAAAGGTCTAATGTTAAAAAAAGAGGGACAAAGTGCACCACAAACCAGCTCTGTCATGTAGTGTTGCATTATTTGCCATCTATTGACACATGTAAGACACACTTGAAGGCTCCACTCAGGCAGGAAAAGCTGTAAAGCTGCAGGGTGCCAATTTGAGAGGTAATAAAATTGCTGCTTTTCTGAAGTTTGAAGACACTGACATTAGGAATTAGGACAGCAGCATATCCTGACATGTTGACAGTACGTGGGCTCCCATTATAAATAATGGACGTGGGTGTTTTTGAAGTTCACCGTCTGCGTGTGTTGCTCTTAATTTTTTAAGACAAAACAAAGATTAGATTAGTTTTGAATGGATTTTCTTCCCCAATTTGTTGCAATATTACATTTATGCTATAAGAAAGAGCAAGCTGAGCATGCTTGTTTGACCGTGAGCACTGTCTCTTAATGTTTTAGTGTTTCTGCATGGACGAATCAAAACCAAAGTTTATATCTAGGTTGTTTTCCTCGAGATGTTTGTTGGATTGCAATTACAAATCAGATTGCTTCAAAGTGCAAATAAAAGTCGGTCTGTCAAGTGGTGGAATAATATTCCCATAAGGGAGTTCCCACTCCTATGATTAAAATCAGATCTCTGGATTTGAGTCATACACGACACTGAGAATGGTGTGACAACTGTGATGTAATAATTATGAAAAGATTTCATTTTTAGATTGAAGGTGTCAAAGAAAGAGGCACAATCTATGTTAAAAGAAACTTCTCCTCATTCAGCCATGTAACAAAAGCCACAGCGAGTGCAGTGAAAACCATGAATTATAGAAATTAATACTGTTTCACTGGGACATCTTTGGGGGATTTTGAACTGCCATGTGGGGAAAACTATAATTTTATATTCCCTGGTGTGTCAAACTGTCATGCCAAGAGGTGAATGACTGATTTCAACGATTTCCTTCTAGATCAACCGAAAGGTCACCCACTGTGAGCAGTGCTCTATTCTTAGGCTTTTATTAACAGTTTTAGATGAAGGTATACATTTGGCCCCTTCAATGCCACCCCAATTAGGATTTATAATGACATGTGAAATTGCTTTGGACAATCAGTTAGTGCTTCCAGAGCGCCCCAGAAGAAAGAGCGGGATAATTATTAGGCGGCAAAGCAGCATTCACACTTCAAAATGGAGTTTTGTGCTTTAATGAAATTTAACTTTTGATTTTTAATTTACATCTGGATTCTTTTAGTTTTTGCCAGAAATAATATCATAGCTTTCTTTCTTTTTCACATTTTTCTTTCAAACTATTCATGCCAAAAAAAATTACAAGAATTTTTTTTGTATTTAAACTACTTACATCAGAATAATCCAAAAATAAAAACGTCTATGTTTAGCTGCTTAAAATCCATTAAAACAGCAACATTTGGCTAACCAACATATGAACAGTTAATCAGTTAATCAATTCGCCAATCAAAAGAAGGTTAATTGGCACAGTAACACTTGTTACATTACAGTGTAATATGACTAAGGCTGTAATTATATAAAATTATAGTCTTCATAGGAGAAGTTATAACTGTGTATAACTGTGTATTATCATCAATGTGTTATAACCTCTGTGGCTGTGAAGCCAATGTAGACTGCAGTTCCTCAAACGGCCACTTGAGGCTGGCTACAAAAAGAGTCAGTCTCCATAAGTCCCCATGTTAAAATGTCCAACTTTTGGCCCACCTCAGGTCCCCCAATGATCCACGTCTTTGCCGATTTTTAGATTAGCCAGGAGGCAGAAAAAGCAGGACTACCAACATGGCGACATCCAGAGCCACAGATTTTAAAGCTTCAAAATGGCTCTTTGGAAACTGTGGGTGACGTCATGCATACGGCATCCATTCTTTATACTGTTACACCAATTCACGCCAACAGTAATGGGCTGATTTTTGGCCAATGGCAACACATTTCACAGCAGCACATGGAGTCTACTCACCATGGGGAGTCACTGACACTGATGTTATTTTAAACAAAGGTTCAAATTTTAACTCTGCATAATTTCATCTCACCTGCATGTTTAGCATTACATTGATGGATGGATAGACACCTACGTCCACAGTGAAATACATCTGGTGTAATATACACAATGAGCAGCAGAAGACAACTTTGCACAAAGCGCTGTGTCGCTGCAGCGTTTTAGAGTCATCGGGGGTAATTAAGACCAAATTAGTCTGGAGTTCATCACTCTCGCAGAGGGGAGTTGTCACAGTGTTGTTATTCTGGGGCAGTTTCTGATAAAGTAGAGAAGAGTTTGGCTTCAGTGACGTTATGGAGACATGCAGTGTGGCCTTCTGGGAGATGCCAGGCTCTTTATTATATAACAAAGTTAATGAGTAAGATTGGAAGGAAAGCAGGTGAAGTTTTAGCAGGAGGAAGAACAGGTGTCACACAGTTGCTCCACCGCTACAAGTGCTTCATTTTTCAGACACCCACCACCTGACAGAGGTGGAAGAAGTATTCAGGTCATTTACTTAAAGAACCAGTGTGTGGGATTTAGTGCTATCTAGCGATTGCAACTCCCTAGCCTCACCCTGTCCTTCCCAGCATGAAGGAGAAACTATGGTGCATGAAAGGTGACGGTCCATATCTAGAGCCAATGTTCAGTTTGTCTGTGGCAGTTCAGTAGAAACATGGCACACAAGTAAAAGTACAAAGAAATTTAAGCCATGAATATAGTATTGAAAGTATGCGAATGGCCCTGTTGGTGTTATTTAGTCATTATTATTCATGCGTAAACATGCAATCAAAATGTTAATTTTGTAGTTATTCAGTCAGAAGCCATTTAACCCACAACGATTCATCATATTTTATAGAAACTGGTCATGTGTTTTATTAGTAAAATGCATTTTTTAAAAGCTGTAACGATTTGTTGCTTTTCTTTTGGCATTTATGATATCGTTAAGTGAATATTTGGGGAAATATTGGTCATTTCGAGATGTCACCCTGTGCCCTGAAACATTTTGCTGGATGTTTTTCACTGTTTTATGACATTTTATAAACTTACTGATTAATTGGGGAAACATCATCATCAGATAAAGACAGATTATACAACAGAAACCTACAGGAATGTGGGGGGTTAAAGGTTAATTATTTGATCA
The DNA here is from genome assembly GCF_000972845.2 of Larimichthys crocea. Classification (NCBI taxonomy): domain Eukaryota; kingdom Metazoa; phylum Chordata; class Actinopteri; family Sciaenidae; genus Larimichthys; species Larimichthys crocea. The sequence continues at coordinate 10,025,329 of NC_040012.1, forward strand.
ATCTTTCAGTTAAACCTTTTTAAGTCAAAGACAACTGGTCTTTTTGTTATTTTGTCTTTTGACCTGAGGGTCTCTCAGTCATGTGGGTTATCACATGAAACAAGCTCACATATCAAACATCACAGAGGGAAATCTATCGACTAACAGGCTGATAAACCTCCTCAAGCATCCTACAGAATGTTTAACCTACATACATTTATTTGATATGTGCCTAGTGTGTGTGTTTTTAACTCCCCAGCCCATCTCCAAACTCTTCCTTTTTTTAGTTTAGCCCACATTCCTGTCTATTAAAAACCATCTCGCACTGCGCCAAGGCTTCCAAGTTACCTCACACAAACCAGCACCATCAGCATCACCATCACCACCGCTACCACACATGAACTCACCGCTGTGGTCGGTCTGGTTTTGCGCTTCGCTCCTCCTCGTCTGGCTACACATCTCCTGAGCCCTGAGGTGCTCGGAGATGATGGCGCAGTCCGGATGAATCGCTTCAGCCTGAATATACATGAGAGAAGTTTGTTATCTACAGTGTAACAGACGCATGCACCGTGAGCTGATCATCCTCGGTGGTTTTGCTTGGAGGAGTTGGGATGAATGCGCAGCGATGGAGGAAATACATGTTGAACAGAATCATCTTTGGATCTAACACTTTGCCACATTTTTATAAAGTCAAAAAATAATGTAATTTAAAGCTCTTTAAGTTGATATTTAAAGGCATTATTAATAAGAATTAAAGTGACTGTCCTCTGCAAACTGATGCTCAAATCTCAAAACATCTGGACCAGTCTTTCTGGGTTTTTTAAAAATGTTCTTACATCCTGATCTCCCTTTTGGTTTCGTCTTTGATTGATACCAGATGGATGGCAGTGATGGATGCAGGTCGCGAGTCTTGATAACCACTAATTAGTGTCAGCAGCTTAATGAGGACATTTGCTCCAAAGAGCCGGAGCAGGACAGAGGACGATAATGGAAATAGCGTTGCAATAATAAAAAAAAATGTCATTAGGGTCTAATTAAGTAGATTGTTTCTCAATTAGCATTTGTTGTTTTTTAGGGGTGAACTTCAGCTGCACTTTGAGCTGCTTTTTCATCACTTCATGGATGAGAGGATAAACCGTATGAAACATGTCACTCACCACAGGTCTGTGCCACAGATGAAGATAAACGATGAGGAGTATGAATTTCTCCATTTCCACGTTCTTCTCTGTCTTCTTTATATCCTTCATCTGATGGTGATGGTGATGAGCGCACTGATCCAGGGTCTGTTATTATTATTTTTTCTCTCTGCGACTCTTAAAGACTGAAAATGTCAACCGAAAATAGATGAACCCTCACTCTCCCCCCGAGCTGCAAAGTTGCGGGACTGAAGAGCTGCTGCCGCACATCTGCTCTCCCTCTCTCCCTCTCTCCCTCTCTCCCTCTCTCTCTCTTTCTCTCTCTCAGTCTGCCTCTCTCTCTAAAATCAGGTGTATGAATATCTCCATTCATGCAGATGACAGTGGGGACGTGTGGCCTAATTTCAAATCACAAAATGCACACAAAATTTTTTTTTAGAGGTGCACTACTTTATTTGTACACTGATGTGGAACGTACACTTATTCAAATGTTAATTTATGCAGTGTTGATGTATGTGCTTGTGTAGTACAACACAGTCTGGAGTCACGTTAGTCACTGTAAACGTCAAAATGAGGCAAATGTCAGCATGTTCACAACAACAACAAGGCTACCCATTTATTTATACTTTATTTATACTTTTCCTGCACCAAATTCCAGAAGCAAATATCTTACTTTGCAAACTGCAGCGGTTACTCTGCAGAGTAAGACTTTATATAAACATGATTCATTGTTCCTTCCACTGCACCATTAAAATGCCTCTTACTATTCAAACAGAGCATCCTGTGTACTTTTGCTGCTTGCTACATTTTGCTATCTAACTTTGACCTACGCTAAGAATAGTTTTCAATGCAGGACTTTTACTTTTAGTTAAGTATTTTTATTGTTGTATTGGTTATTTTAAAGTAAAAAAATGCCCTATAAACAGTGGCTGAATTACCAACTAAAAATACTGTCACAAACTGCCACAGGACCACAAATATTTTCACAGCTAAAGTACAGTATCAACTAAGTTAAATCTTCTTATTCTTCTTTTCTTGATCTTACATGATAGTAAATTGAATATGTTTTAGTTTTTAAAATTTGGACATGAGGTCACCTCATGATTCAGGATATTTTTCACCGTTTGCTGATGTTTTATGGACAAAACTATTAATATAGGAAGTCATTTTCATAACCGCATTTTTATAGAGAGCTTGTGTTGAAGTCAAGTTTAAAGAACATTACATTTTTAAGTTTTTAAATTATCAATTATAATTTGGTTTGGCAAGTTGTCCACTGATGATATGATCCATTAGTCCTTTGTCCTGCTTTATTACCACCTGGTCTGTGATTGCTTTACATGATGAAAGACCAACAGAAGGATGAGAGAAGTAAAAGGTTTGAGTCTTGATGAGTTTACATACGCAGAGGTTTTCCATTCATGATTTCCTTCCTAATCTTGAGGCACTGTGTCACAATTTAATTTTAAAACCCAAATGATCTCAGCTGATATGTCCTCAAATGGTCCATGTTCCTGCTTTAATTGTATATATATTTTTCAGCATATTGTACACAAACATGGGTGGAATGGCTGGTAAGAAGAGGCTCAGCTGTTTATTTTTGTCCCAGGGTATCCAATGCAAGTTAATCTGACAATAGCACTGTGCGCAGGAACAATGTGACGGTCCAGTAAAAAACAAGCAAAATTAAAGGAAAATTTAAAAAATTGCATTCACCCGAGGATTTAGCCTGCTGTCAGTAATTAGTTATTTGAAAAAAACACACATGGATTTAAGAGGCCAATTGGGTGGGTTATGACTAGAAGGTTATAATCTGCAGAAATCGCTGTGGTCTCTTTAAAGAAAACTGTATTTTTTTCCATGTTGTTCCACTGAAGCTGGTTTATGGTCAGTAATTTACAAATTGGGCCATGTGTGGCAGTTTCCAGGTGTGAATGTGGAGCAGGCCAGTGCTAAAAAAGCAAAACTCTTCCCTACAGAATAGATTCCCAGGAACAAGGACACAAGATTCAACATTCAGCGTAGTAATTCATTTACAGGAACATTTACCGCCAGGTGTTCAACGAAATCTCATTGCAAACAATTGTTCAATGTTTCACTGTCCCGCAGTGAATCTGTGTCCCAGTGGCTATAAAAAAAAAATTCAATTAAAAACCAACCTCTTAGTATAAAAGGTAGCATGTTACCTTTACCTTTTTTTTTTCTTTTTTTTTACAAATTGGTTGTTTGCATTTGCTGTTTGATCAGTAGGAGCAGGGATGATTATCCTTTTATCAACAGAAAGATGTCGAGTGATTAATACTGATGTATTCTATTCAGGCTTGTGTATTCATAGGATAGAACATAAATAGAACTGAAGCTGGGAAAAGCTCAGGTGATATGAAGCCTGCACCTAATTATTATTTCCTTTGTCAATGAAAGTACTGATTGTTTTCTTGATTAATCATTTGGCAAATAGCAAACGATGACAATATTGACTTTCCAGAGCCCAAGTGATGTCTTAAAATGTCTTGTTTTACCCAGTCAACAGATATTCGGTTTCACTATCATAGAAACAGAAACAATAAGATTTTCATATTTGAGATGCTGGACCAACAATGCTGCAGATTGACAGTTTGTTGATCAACTAACTGATGAATTGACTAGTTGTTTAACTCTAAATAATAAAGATGAAGCTAAGTGCTTGAACGTAGAGCAAAATAAATACATACATGTATGTTGTTAACTCTGTCACAAGAAGGCTGCTGGTTCAAATCCCAGCTGGGGCCTTACTGTGTGGAGACTGCCAATGACAATAACAATGATAATAACTTTATTCAGGATTTATCAAGGAAGTAGTTTCAGTTCAGTGTCCAACAATTTGTTGGAAAAAAATAAGTCTCATTGGGCTCTGGGAAACATTTTCCACTTTTACAGATTTAGGAAATAATCAGTAGATAAATTGATAATGAAAAATCACTAGTTGCGACCTTACACAAGATGTCAATACAGCAACGATACAAGTTCAAACAAGATCAGTGTTATAGCATTAATTTTTAAAGGATCATAATAAATGTAATAGCTGTGTGTTTGCCCTCTCATTCATGCTTTCCCTCCTGACAGAGTTTTTGGCTCAACACAGGTAGCAACTTCTTGTTTATCTTGTCCTTTTTTTTTTTCCTCAGTCATCGCCCTTAAGCTCAGTACAAGCCATGTCAGTGCTACAGGACAAACACATAGTGAAAGGCCTTGCTTAAGGAGGAATGTCACCCAATTTCAACTGTCACATGTATTTTTCCTGAGGCGTAGGTCAGGCAATACTTGTAAATAAGTGTCTTCCTTTCCTAAAACCTGAGGCTAAAGAGCTAAGCATTAAATGTTAATGTGTTAAATGTGTCTCTGCTGTGCGTAAAGGTGAATAAAATCGCCCGTCACTTCTTGCAGTCAAATTATGTGTCTGTTTGAAATGCTTAAATATGAATTTCTTTGGTTTGACAGCTCAGTTTAGCGCCTGCTCGCTCCACAAAGTGAATATCTCATCTGCAGTCAGTGGAGCAGATGTTAATTTTACAGCCCCAAAGCTTCACAAATTCAAGTGTACAGACTGATCTGTGTTCCTATAATAAGCAGCATTTATCTTAGACATTGAGTCACTATATCATCAAGGATTTTAGACCATTTATTGCACTTTTTTATGCACTCAAAAGGGCTGTGCAAATGAAATGTACAAATGTAATTCTGACATTAAACCCCCTGAAGCATTATACAGAACATAAATCAGCAGACACATACTGTATCACGCAGCTATGCGGCTCATATAATGTAAAATTAAGTACTGTACGTGATCATACTGGTCATACAAAGTCATACTGTAAATTATTTGAAATGCAGTCTACTGATGACTTCATATTGATACAACCAACACAGAATAACTCTTTATGGATCTGTCACAATTTAACTTTTGTTGCCTATCCTACTGTTTTCCAGTTTAAATCACTGCTCTGATTACGTGACATCTTCACAATTAATGCTTCACTGTGCCCAAGTCAAATCATACGACTCTGCCCTTTCCCGGTAACAGGAGGTTATCAGAGGCCAGCGTTCAGACTTCTGGCAGACGCTGTCAGAAGTAACTCATCAAACTATGTTTCACAGGCACGACTGAAGAGCTCACGTCATGTCTCGTCTCATTTTGAAATCTGTATCTATCATGTTTCCTTTGAAGTTTTCACATTCTACATTTAGCTGGAAAAAAATACATATTTGATTAAATAAATATTGTATTATTATTTTTTTTATTTGATCAGTTTTTCTAAAACCCTTTCTGGGACTGTGTGGTTTCTCTCCTGGTACTCCAGCTTCCACCCACAATGCAAAGACATGCAGTAAGTAGGTTAATTCTCTAAATCACCCGTAGGTATTAATGGTTGTTTGTCTCAGTGAAATGGTGACTTGTCCAAGGTGTACCCCGCCTCTCGCCCTGAGTCAGCTGGGATAGGCTCCAGTCTCCCCTGACCCTGATGAGGATAAGCGGTTGCAGTAAGTGTTCATTTCTGATTGACATAACATTGTAAAGTCAAAAATGTGTCTCTGCTGTGCGTGAAGGTGAATAAAATCACATGTCAGTTCTTGCAGTCAAATTATGTGTCTGTTTGAAATGCTTAAATATGAATTTCTTCTGTTTGACAGCTCAGTTTAGCGTCTGCTGGCTCCACAAAACGAGTATCTCATCTGCAGTCAGTGGAGCAGATGTTAATTTTACAGCCCCAAAGCATCACAAATTCAAGTGTACAGACTGATGTGTATTCTTATAATAAGCAGCATTCATATCAGATATTGAGTCAAAGGAACTATATCAAAGGATTTTAGACCATTTATTCTAACAGGTAGATGTGCACTCTCAACGTGCCCTGTGATGAACTGGCGACTTCTTCAGGGTGTACCCCGCCTCTCGCTCTATGTCAGCTGGGATGGGCTCCAGCACACTGTGACCTTGATAAGGATAACACTTACAAAAAATTAAAGGATGGATATTATCTTTGATTTGGCTGAAGTTCTGATTGACACAATATTGTAAACTGGGATGACAGCAAGGTTAAGCTGTCCTTGTGTGAGTTTTATCCCTCCTGGTAGTGTTAGTGAAATATTATTATTATAGCCCTGACATAACTAACTTTGATTTTGTATAACTGCAGGGCTTGCAATGTATTGACCAAGGAAAATACTGTGGAAAATATTGTATATAGTTGATGGTAATATGATAATTGATGGTAATTGTTGCCTCTTTTAGTTGTTTTAAACCTTACAGTTAACCTGTTTACATGTTTGACATTGAGAATATTTCAGATTTGCACCTCAGTGATATTTTAAATGTGCACTCTTTCTTGCACTTTATTTAATTTTATCTATGCATCTTTCCTTTTGGACCTTTTTTTTTATCACACAATACTTTACTTTACTCATTCATTCAGTCATCCTACTTTTACCTCGCCCTCGCAAAACAAAAATAGTATTAGCCTGGATTTGCAAACAGTAAAAATAAGGACACCAATACCACTACTACAAGATAAGATTCAGCTTCGCAATCCTCCTCTCCACCAGATCCTCTGTGGAGACTAGGATCTTGTTCTGTCCCTCTCCATGCTTCCCCCTCCACAGCAAACAACTGCATAGAAAAATACAGATGCTATCACAGTATTATAGAAATTTTTTATGCACATTTCAGAGGACCTCAGTGTCCTTACAGAGGACACAGTACAGGACATCTGTGTTTTCCGACCACTGAGGTATTTGTATGTTCCACCATCTCAATATCCAATCCCTGGATGTTCGCTGATGTGGTCTCCGGCTAAAAAATAAGAAATAAAAAAAATAAAAAATAATCATCACCTAAATAAATCTAAAATAAATCCACCAAAACCAAAACCACACTGAAAACTTAGTTGAATTAAGCATAAAATAAAAATACATTGCATATCTATTATCTATACTTAAATATTCATAATAATGTTCAGTAGGCTTGTGTAGTGTCTCTGAAGGATTTATAGTAGGTTGAGCTCGTTTAGTCTGCCCTCTGCAGGACAAGGGAAGGAAAAGAAAACTGTCTTCACAATTACAACTAAACATTTTAACATTTTATTCAGTTTTTATTTGAAAGGATTCAGTCTCAGAGGTCAGTTTGTCAAAGTGAAAAGACAAAAGACAAACTGGGACTGGGCCCCACAGCCTGTCAAAACATCACTCGTTTACTGCCTGTCTCAAAGAATCATGGGAAATGAAGTCTTTGACCAAAGTGGATCATACCAATCTGTAAACACGATGCAAATAACAGCGAAAACGTGGATTCCCCTTTATATTCAGCACTTATACAAAACAACTTTGTTTCATGTGTGTTTATATGGTGTTATATTTTAATAAATGTTAAACAAAAGCGGAAATCATCCATAAATCCGTCGTTTCACCGCCCCCTCCGTCACCGTAGAATAGCGGCGACCCGTCACCGCTAGCTCTCTTCTCCCGTCGGATTACAGCCGAGGCAGCACGCCGAGTGACGGTTACCGAGCCATAAAACGTCGAAATAAACCAACAGTAAGTGCAGAAAAGTTACGTTTTCACGTCACGGGGTGTGTGGAAGAGTGTGCAGTTTGTAAAATCCGAAAAATTATTGTGAATTTTTTAGTTTTTCAAGCGCCACGTGGTCAACTGGGACTACCAGTTGCTGAGGCTGTCAAAACTTAACTTCACTGTGTGAGGAAGGCAGCAACATGTGCTGTCAATACTGTCACTGTAATGTATGACATGTGTCAGATTCTGCATCAACTTTTAATTTAAGTAACAGGTTGTTGGCAAAGTGTACAAGTATGTTTGTCTCCCATTTCTCTCCCAGTAAAAGTTGCAACTTGCAGAGAAATGCAACTTGCATTTTTTTTTTCTTTGTTCAAACCTAAATTAAATTGTAGTCCTTTGTTTTGTAGTTTGTGAGAATTTATGCATTGTCTCTTACTTCTTATGTTGGGCATTAACCTCCCATTCCAGTTACCAAAAGGTGAGTGTAGCTGCTTTTCAGCTGATGCACATGCACTGATTTTATTGTTGTTTTTATGGTGCAGATGAAGTTTTTTTTTTTTTTATACGAATCTACCAGTTTATTGGATAAATGCATCCAACAAAATACTAATGCGCTTTAATACAGCAGACCTGTAGTAAATCCTAACTTTTTATGAAGGTTTAAAATATTGATGTATAATTTAAAATGTAGAGCTTTTGTGGAAACTGTGTCCGAGGCGTTGATTCAACTTCATTTTTCAGTAGTTTGTAATACTGTTGAACTGTATTCTGTTTTTACTGAGATGTTCAAATTAAAACATGCTCAATGTTTTCTTGAATCACCTGTAAAAATGCAAAAGATGTGCAAACAAATATTCATCACAATTCCCAGAGTCTAATATGACTCACTCAAATTGTTTGTTTTTCTCCAGAGAACCAAAGATATTTCATTTACGTTGATATAAAACCATTGAAAAACAGAATATACTCGCATTTGAATTTGGTGCAAACATTTTTTACTTAAAAAGTGACCAAGACAATTAAATTTTTTTGTTGATGGACCTGCAAACTCCTCTCAGATTAACACATTGCAATTCAAAAGATTAAAAACTACAATCTCTAAAATGGACATAGACTTGAATCAACACCTCTTTATCACAGGTTGACAGAAGGCTGTTGTATTAATCTGCATTGTTTTAGCGAGGCGTACCTATTAAACTGGCAACTGAGAATATAAATCTGCACTAACAGTGCTTGCAAGTCTTTTTTCTTATTGTATTATGCGATTATCGTTTTAATTTCACGCATGGAAATGTAATATTGTTATTGGTTTGTGATGTTTGCCTGCTTGTTTATTGGTAGTGCTGTTGCCTTCTTTGGTTTTAAATGTAATTCAGATTATTTAAATATTCCATTCCACATTAGGCAGTGTGCATTATCCTCTGCAGCATGACAAAACGAAGGTGAGACAGACGGAGTTGCACAGCTTGACGACGTCTTGACATATTTAACACATCGACAGTGTTTCCTCGTTTAACTGGACGCAGCTGCTGTGTGCTTTTTGAAGGGATAGCCTTGTTCTAGTGTTGCACCACACCTGTTGTTGTTGTTGTTATTATGTGTGTGCGTTTCAAGGTAAAAATTTCAGTTTCTCAATTTCAACAATGAAATGAAACCTGGAGGAAACACTGCAGACGCATCCTAACGTAAATGTCGGTCACTTTCACCTGTCATTGTGTGCCGCACTACATTTTTCATTGTTTTTGTTTTGGCTTTGCGTTTTTGAGAGTCCAGTGTGAGATTGATCAATGAACTGTTGAGACAAAAACATACACAAATCAGGTCCTTTGCATTCTCTGGTTGATTCTTGATTTTCCACGCAGGTTGAGCTCATTCTGAACTCTAGATTTCAGCTCTTTGATCAGTCCGTCGTCCACATTGGTGTCACTTATTGGCTGTTAAGAGCTTTCTTTCTTTGCGTCTAACCAGCAAAGTTCCTCTGTGATGCTAACTTCACACTGGACTAACGGCTCTAGCTTCCACTTGTTGCTTCTTTTCTCTCCTCATAAACCCCGAAACAAAAGTGAGTAAAGAAAGAAAATGGATCAGTCTTCGCCAAACCGTCAACAAGGAGGAGCCGCCCCTCAGCATGGTCCACCAGTGGGGGCCTTCAGGCTGGGTAATATTCCCATTAATGAGAGGGGCGTCCTCAGTGGAGCAGAAGTCCAGTATGGGAGGCTACGCCAGCGCACACGTCTGTCCCAGTCGGAGAGCCAGAGCTCTGGGGCTGAAGAAGAGTGGTTGAGCACCTCCTTGGAGGCGAGCGGCTCCTATGGCCAAAGCCCGGTCCTCCAGGGCACGCCGGCAGAGGGAGTCTGGTACCACCGCAGCGTATATGAGCAGGCCGAGAGCAACCACCAACGCCGGCTCGCCTCTAACGGCAACGGGCCGCTGTCATCCTCTCCGAGGAGTCCAAACACCAGGGGCTACACGAGCTTCCAGTCCAGACGCCCCCGCGGTCAACAGCAGGATCAGGGGCACCCCGTCACCACTGTGAAGGCCTCGGGTACCCCCCACCGTCAGTACAGTAGAGGCCGCAATCGCACCTCCTCTGAGACCGAGAAGGGAAGCAAAGGCAGCAGGGGGCCGACGCAGAGGAAGAGAGGCCTCTCTGAGACGGAAAGCAGGCCCAGATGGGACAAGTATGGCACCGCTCACACAGCGAATGGGAGAGACGTGATGTGTGTTTTCAGTTTATTTAACTTCAGTGGTGTTTTTTAAAAAAAAATGTTGTCTGTCTGCATTTTTGTTTGGCCTTTTTCAGTTCTGCTAATTTGTGTATTGTGTTTTCGAGTTGAGGCTTCATTTGGAGTTTCTTTTGTTTACATTCAGACTGACTTAAAATAAACGTAGCACCCTCATTCATTCAAATGAGCTCAGTCCCAGTGGTGCCAGCGCAACGTCATCTCAAGGTACTCCGGTGATGATTAGGTGCACGTTTCTGGTGGATTACTTTGTAATTGTAATTTTATTTTTACTGCAGAGTGCCACTACCTGAAACTACAGGCTCCAACAGGTCCACTAAGTCTGGCAAAGTGCCAGTATTGGTGTACAACATGCAGCCATGTACTGTCATGTCTGTGTTTGACTATGGGGGGGTCGTTGGTGGGCTGTGCCCCACCTTTTGTTCAGTAATCCAGACTTTGCAGACCAGGCAACTGTGTTTCACTGACTGAGGAATGTGTAGATGTCAGCAAAGTGAGAAGGGGGGTGAAGCACATGTGCAGTAATTCACTTTATTTTACTGTCTGATACGTGGCATTAATTTACTGTGATTCATGATAAATCTGTCTGTGTTCCGCTTTTTTGTCTCTCCCTTTCCATCCACAACTCCATCTGTGGCTCTGCATGACGTTATAACCTGTAATCTACAGCGTCCTGGTCAGGCGTCTAACTCGGCCTGTTCTGTGACTCATTTTTTTGTGCTGGCTGTAACGACTTAACACCTGGTCATGGCTACATGGTTACTCAGCAGATAAACTCTTGAATGTACATCATTTTATTTTATTTGTTTGAAGTGTCTTATTTCTCCTGATTTTTCTGATTTCCCTCGTCAGTACCAATATGAGTGGACTGCAGTGCCTCGCCTCCGAGAACATCTGGTTCGACAAACAGCGCTACGATGAGGCCGAGAAGCGCTTCTACGAGGGAGCCAACGGACCCTCCACACAGCAGCAACAGGTAGAATACGCACACTTCTTATGGAAGCTTGACTGTTTTTCTGCCGCCCAAGAGAGAAAGTCCGAACATCGTTTAATGTTTATCAGCTTGAACATTCTTCGAGATAAGTTTGTTTTATTTAGACGATCATTCCTGCTGCTATCTTTTGAACTTCTTTGTGTCTCCTGCCTGACGCCTCCTCGTCGTCAGCCTGTTAGATTTATGCAATAGTTACCTCATCGTCAGTCACAACTCTCGGCAGCCCGGAGCAGCTGTGTGCATGCGAGTCACTCGATTTAGAAGTGGCTTGTCCTAGTAAGAGGAGAGTCAGGTGGTTTGGCAGCAGCTGTCTCTGCTTCTCAGGCCGTCTAGAGCGACGGGGGCTCTGAGGGTCTCTTTCCTGTCCTGCGAAGCGATGGAGCGTCCAGGTTTTGAAGGGTCATTTCACCAAAATCACAACATGCCCTCGATTCTTGTGATTTCAGGTGATGCAGATTGTTTTTATGTGCTGAGGTTTTTCAGATATGTGCCTCTGCTGCTGCACAGATACAATAGAAACTTTACAGAAACGTCATTGTGGTTACTCTGGATAATCCACAGATCAGAAGTTTTTTATTTTGCCGGGCCTTCTTGGGCAGAAAGTGAAAATGGTTCACATTTCAGTACAACGTGTACTAAAGTGGGAATGTGACAGCTGCACCATGAGAGCTGCAGGTCAGGTCATCATGCTGTGTTTGTGTACCCTCACGTCCGCTGCCAAAATGCGTGTAACCATTTTATATTGCAACATGAAACACGTCTACATAACCTCACAGCCCACGTTCATCTGCTTTTCATTGACTAAGTCATCCTAAATGTTTGGTGTATGGGCTGTCCTGCTTGTGTCTGTTTTGCATGGTGCTCTCTGTCTTTATCACTGCTCCTGCTCCATCACCGCTTTACCCACATATACCTTCAGGACACAGACGTTAATGCCATCCTGCAGGACATTGCTAAGTACCGACAGAATATCCAGCAGTCCCTAAGCGGAGTGAGTACTGTACTACAAAATGAGCCGCAGGCTCGCACCCCCTTTAGAGGCAGGACTGTACTCATTAATGTTCGTGTACCAGCCCTAAAACAGGGGAATAGCTGTTTAAATGAGAAATGAAGTTCTTGGGGTTTTAGCCTCGTTTCAGTCTCAGAATCTTTTTAGCATGCACTTCATAATAAAAGTACTTTTCATGCATGCTATATTTCTGCTTGCTTTTTCCTGCTTTATGTATTTTGTCTTTACATCAGTGACATTTGCTATTGATAGTAGAGCCCAACTGATGCTTAATGATTGGGACTGCAGAAATCCCTCTCAGGTGCTTATCAAACACTTGACAGACAGGTGTAATGTTTTATTTTCCAATTTGGAAAACATAATTAACTGAAACAATAAAATTCACTGGGAATTTAATAATTATAAATAACTATGAATATAAAACAGATAAATTACCTCATACCATCACATACCTCTCTATATTATCTCAATTAAATTATTATAATTAAATTATTATCATAAGTATCTTTTTCTGCCTATAAGTTCTGTATAACTTATATGTGTATCTGTATGATGGGTATATTGGCCCGGGCTCTAATTGATAACAGTATGTCAGAGTGTGGTCACATTTGCACAAACAAAGACAGACCTGCTTTTTTCTCATTAGTAGCTACTTAAACATTAAATTATGTTTTTTAAAGCTCATCCAAAGTACTTGCATGCCCCCTTTGTACGTTTATAGCATTATTATTAGCTGTAATTACTTGTAATTTTAGGGTGCATTTTGATCACAACAACTAGTAACTGGTGATAAACCAAAGTGTTAAACTGTCTTTTTAGTACAAACACTGAGTTTCATACTAAAGGACTAACTTGGATACTCAAGTAATTTTTATGTGGAAAGAACTCCCTGAATTTTGTCCCACATCGTCTACAGTGAAATGGACAGGAGGTTTCAATTCCAGTAATAACTTCTCAACATGTAATGTATTTGGGTATTGTCAGCTGTGATTTCATCCAGCCTTTAGAGGAAATGTGTTTGTTCAGTGGAAACAGCTGGTCTGAAGGGGTTAATGAGTGTCCCAGATTTGTTTTTTCAGCTTGTGCCGTCAACACGTGGTAAACAGTTTAAAGGGCTCTAGAGCTGCAGGATTGGTTGACATTTCCTACTTTGATACACACTAGTTATCTGATTTATTGTTTCTGTGAAGTGTTTTATTTCCTGACAATATTCACATCAGATTACTGATGAAGTTGGAACATGTACAGTATCAAACTTTGTGCCTACAACCACTACTGTTCTTTTTGTCTTGGTGTCGTTCCCTCTTGCCTTCACCTTGTACATCACTGGGTGCAGGTGAAAACGGCCCTGCAACAGGCCAAAGGGCGCCCGCAGAAAAGGCAGCACAGAAACGTAAGTCCTCCTCATCCCGTCTCAGCCACAAAGCGTGCATGGTTGAGACGGACGGCCGGGGCGTGCTGGCTGCTTGAACTAGAATGTGCTACTATTGTCACGGCGCTAAGATGTCTCCTGCTGCGTCACCATCTCACCATCCTGCATCTTTTTTTGAGGTGTCGTACACTAACTGATTTAAGAATGAATGATTTTACAATCAAAGCCAATCCTATTAAAATGCTAATGATTTTCTAATATTTCATTTCCAAGTATTTAATTGTGAAAGTTCTGAAATCATTTATCAATAATCGATGAAACTTTTGATGTTGAAATGACAGGAGGGGAAATGACTCGCCTGGCTCTGTCTAAAGATCTTCAGTGCTCACTAATGAATGTTTTAATTAATTATTAATTATGACGGTTTCATTATGTGACTTTTATTTTTTATTATTATACTTCATTCCATACAGAGGTAGCATGTGTCATCTTTTTAGTGCTCTTAGGTGTATTTGTTACCTTTCGGACAGAGCCAGACCAGCTGTGCCCTCGTGTTTTCAGCCTTTGTGCTCTGCTAACTTGTCGCACTCGTATTATATTTAAAAGACAATCACGAGAGCCGTATCTATCTTCTCATCTCTCTGTGAGAAAACGAATGTGGGGTACGAATGTGGGATAAAAGGTTCTTGTGAAGTAGTGGTGTTAAAAATCTTGGACAGGGCTCGTCTGCATGCTGACATTGAACAATAAATCCTCTTTCTTGGGGATGGATGGATTTCACTTTAACATCAGCATTGTGTGTGTGAGGTGTATCCAAATCATTTTTTTGAAACATATTTTGGCCCTGCATGTTTTTTTTGTTTGTTTTTTTTGCTTGCTTCTTCCCTTCAGCTTTGGATTGGATCTACACCTGGATGATGTTTTTTTTTTCTTCATTTGAATCCTGACCTGAAACGCAACACTGCTAATTTGCTAATTAATTTGTTTATCTTTCCACAGTCATCCTCACATGCAGGAGGAGACCAGGAGCTGGTGTCACGCATGAAGAGCCTGGAACTGGAGAACCAGGCTCTGCACAAAGGTGTGTGTGTGTGTTTCGTCTTCCTGAGCTGTTGTCTTCTTGTTTTACACACTCATTCATACTAAACTTCACTATTTCTGTTTGCTTATTAGTTGTGGAGACCATGAGAGATGCCCTGCAGAAGCTGGAGTCCAGAGTGGCCATGCTGGAAAAGTCCCCTGCACCAGCAGCCGTCCCATGTGCTAAGGTAGATGAATAAGTTTTTTATTTTATTATTTTTTTTATTTTTAAAGTGTTTTAATTATGTCATCCATGTTTTAAGACTTTTCCATTGTTTTCACCAGGCTGCTCCAGTCCAAGCCGCTCCAGTCAAACAGGTGGAAAACGGTGGTGGTGAAGACGATGATGACGATGACATGGATTTGTTTGGCAGTGACGAAGACGATGACGAGGCAGCGCGCCTCAAGCAGGAGCGCCTGGATGCCTACGCAGCCAAGAAGTCCAAGAAACCCGCCCTCATCGCCAAGTCATCCATCCTGTTGGACGTCAAGCCCGTATGTACCCTCCCCTAAAATCAGGACATTTGTCAATTTCTACATTATTTTTTTTTAAATAGTTCTGTCAACTCATTTAAGATAAACATGGATGATCTAATGATCTAAATCAGCTGTAAACTGGTGAATCCTGTGTCACATTGTGAGTGAATATGTGTCCTCCATGTTTCCTTAGTGGGACGATGAGACTGACATGGCGAAGCTGGAGGAGTGCGTGCGCTCGGTGCAGATGGACGGGCTCCTGTGGGGAGCATCCAAACTGGTGCCAGTTGGCTACGGCATCAAGAAGCTGCAGATCAACTGTGTGGTTGAAGACGACAAAGTTGGCACAGACATCCTGGAGGAAGAGATCACCAAGTTCGAGGACTACGTAAGTAACAAACCACATAAATAAATGAGCGTTATCGACCTTCTCGTCTGAATACACAAGATGTCAAACTTTTACCTTAATGTTGAAGGGGGGAAACATTCCAGTACTCTGTATCCGATATTCAATTCTTTTATTATTGACTTTAAATAAAATAGACTTTGATGCACAATAAATCACTATCACATCATGAATATGTTCATATATACAGACATCTTTATTCTTTCTTTGCAGGTCCAGAGTGTAGATGTCGCTGCCTTCAATAAGATCTAAGCTCCACCAGCTCTTAACCCGCTCCACCAAAGTGTTGCTGCTGCTCCTGGCTTCCACGTTTATTAAATCTTAAGTTTTGAGCACAACCGCTGTCTCTGTGTCATTATTATTCTCAGTCATACATGAATATTTTTGAAGGTTACTGGACTGCCAAGCTTGATGGAGTGCAGTCAGCTTTACTTTTAAAGAGAGCACAGCTTCAAAGAAGAGCCCAACCCCACCCAAAATCCCGGGAATACAGGCTGGATGAATGTCGTTTTAACTTTATGGAGTAAAACCATTGCATCAGAAACATTATAGAAAGACAGAGTCCCACCCCTGAAGTCCAGATACACTCCTATCCTGCTGCCACAGGGGGCAGCGAGGGCCACACTCTCTTTGTTGTGCTGAAATGAACAGACTGAGTAAGAGCAATCCAGGCTCCAGGATTTGGAGTTGTGGCCAATCTTGCAGTCGCTCCCTCCTCCACTCCTGCCTATGTTTTTGTAGCAGATGCCGATAGAAACTCCTCCTTTACCAGCCCACTCTACCTCCCAGTAGCAGCGTCCGGCCATCCCAGCTTTGCATAGTACCTGAGCCCAGCTGGTGAAGCGAGCCGGGTGGTCCGGGTAGGGCAGTGGCTCCGAACGTGTGGTCACCCCACGACGACCATCGGAGAAGCTCAAATAAGGGTTGGCTGTGTTTGGGTCCAGGGTTATATCGTTGTAATCTGGACACAGGAGATGCATGTTGTCAGACACCAACCAGAGGTCACTGGTTTCATAAAGACTTCTTTTTTTTAACTCTACTCACATTGTAGAAAATCAGCTCTTGTCTTCGGTTCCGAGTTGTATGATGCATCAGTGTCTCTCGCTGTTACATGTAGGAGATGACAGACGTTAAGTCAGAACAGTGGAAAAAGGTTTTTAGACGCTCCTGGTAAAAGTCCTATTAATTATTTCTCACTCGCAGTTGGAGCACTTTACTGGTTGGATGGGTTTGAAACTCGGCTGGTTAAATCACCGGTACAAAAGATTAAGAGCAGTGTCAGAAAATAAAGTTAAAGGAGCAAGCCTGTGTCTTAAATATGCACTCTATTGCTAAATAATGTATGACAAAGACAGACTAAACTAAATGAGGGTTTCTTTTTGTTATAAAACTTTTGTGTTTTGAATTGGAGTATTTCTGATAAACTGAAGGATTAAGTGTTGATTTATATGTTGAGGAATCATACTTCTAAATAAGAAATGTTAAAACTGCTCTTGGATTAACTGGAAAATCCTAAAACTGGACAGACCATTGGACAGTTGATGTTCAGGGGGAGGGATAAATTAAATAATTCACATACCTTTAGTCCTTTCAGAGGTATTTTGATTGCTGGCTTCCTTCAGGGAAATAACTAGAAATGCAGACAAACAGTATTTACTGTTCATAATTTCTGTAGTTAAAATAATTACTTTTCTGTTAACTATTTTAATGTTAATTAGACGTACCCTTATCAGAGATTCTTTTGAAATCTCTTTCAAGTGTTTCATCCAGACTGTCTCTGAGATCAGCCAGAGCTCCTCTCATGCTTTTATACATCAAATATGGAAGTGCGTCAGTGCTGGGCATCTCCACAGGCTTCACGGGGAAGTGAAGAGACTTGCACTTCTGCGGTGACGTGCAACACAACCAAATTAGATCAGACAGCATTTGAATGCAACCTTTAACAAAGCAGGAAGAATCTTTTTGAGAGTCGTGAAACTGTACGTCAAGTTCATGCTGGAAAAAAAATAACTCAAATGAAAATATAAAAGACCAGAGTTATGTAATGCTTGTATGAGGCCTTGTGAACCTTTAGACACTCAGTTATTTTTACTGTATTTAATGAACATGATAACCACAACAGATCTTTGTCAATCACAGTCTCATTACTGTGAAAGAAATGCCTGACATGATCAACACCTTAATAGTTAAACAAATCAAATTTTGGGGGAACTAACAGGCTGCCAAATATAAATCCACCTGGTAGCTTTTTTTACAATAGTTAATAAAGAATTATTATTGTTGTTAATAATAAAATGGATCAGTATCGGTATGATGCAGGTGTTATACATACAAATAAGTATGACTTGAGCCTCCATTTATTGTTTTGGAACTTATGCTTTTATTTTGATACATTTCCTCACTTCATCTTCAGCATAATTTTTAGTTTGACATAAAGAAACAACGCTCACTGTTGCAGGTTTAACCTAGTTTGACATAAAGAAACAACGCTCACTGTTGCAGGTTTAACCTCTGTACATTAGTACACACTATACTTACTATACTATACTAATTACTTGTGTATTAACGGCCATCTTTCAGAGAAGGCTCTGTTGTCTGGACTAAATGGGAAATTATCTAACAACAGAGTTTGAATCTGGAACATAACTTTCAAATAACAATTTTAATCATATGCATCATTTAAATCATCGTACCTAACGCTTTACGGCACTAAGTCACACACCGCCAAGTATTTCAATGATTTTAGTGAAACTGGATGATATTTTATGGAGAAAATGTTTTCTGGTTTCTCCTCCAGCTGAGTTGCCTTCGAGCTTTCTGATGGACAGTTAACACTACAGCTGCTCACTTTGTGAGCTGGGCTGTGAGCTTGGAGCACTAGAGGAGTGTTGGTGTTTGTACCACAGGTGTTTTAGATCACCAGGAGTTGTTTTTTAGGCTTGTGGTGAGGGGGAATGCTGACGGAAGCAGCAACAGGAACTGGGTGAGCAGGTTTAGCAGCTTATATGAAATGCTGCTTTAAAAACTGGTGTGTTGTGGTCACGCTTCACTTCTGGTTAAACCTGCAATTGATTTGAAGTGAGAAGGCTTCTGCAATAACCAAGGCTTGAGGAGATAAAAGCATGTCCTCAGGTGATAACATTACTGGCTGTGGTTCTCCTTTGTTGCATACCTGAAGGAAGTGGACGTGGTCCTCAGTGCGAGAAAGCTTCTCCAGCTCAGCCTCAGCCCTCCTGAGCTCCACGATCTCCCTCTGTATCTTCTCCAGCAGGTCCTCAGCCTGACTGACAGTCGCTCTCTCCTGGACTCTGATCAGCTCCTTCACCTCGCAGCTTTGTTTCTCTATTGAGCGGATCAGCTTGGAGAAAATCCTCTCGCTCTCCTCCACAACTGCTTCTGTCGAATGCTATGGAGGATAAACTTTTTCTCTTTTTTTTTGTCTCCAGGAATCATGCACACTTCATCATCATTTTAAGTGCAGACAGGGTACAACACGCTTTAATAGGTCTTATTGAAAAGATGCTCACCTTGATGTATCGGACAACATATCGAAGCTCCTTCTCCATGTCTTTCAATTTCTGCACAGACTTCAAAGAGGTTTCTTGGAGTTTTTTCTAAGAGAATACAAAGATGAATATCACAAAGTGCAGTGCCTTAGGCTGCTCAGTCGCATATTTCTTCCACGCTTGACTTTCAAGATGGAAAGTTTTGATTTTACTATCAAAGGACTGGATTGCACTGAAAGGCCTTTGGTCTATCAATCTATACTTTTGACACAGTAACATCAGAGCACAAGATATGGCTGCAAGGCCACGACACATTTTACACTCCCTGTATTCAATATTTGAAATGCTGAGGCCTTTAGACCCGTCAGGCGATAAAAGACATATCCTTCATCACAGACACAGGATATACAAATATGACCGGTTTATCAACGCGGTCAGCAGTTGGAGCTGCAGCAAGGCAGAGAAACATGATATCTCTTTCATGTAGGTACACTAAACAAAAGTCTACAGCAAGCGGCCAGTAAGCTTGGAAAGACTGGAAACAAATACACCTACCAGCACATCTAAAGCTCACTAACTAACACAATTAATCTTGAATGTTTAATTTAGTTACAAAAATCGTGTGTAAAGAAAAAAGTGTAAAAACAGGGTTTGTGCATCAAACTGGCTGAGACCATTAAACTTCCTGCCTGACAACCAAGCGGCAACCACTGTGGCGGGAAAATGAAGGTGGTGAAATCAAGCAGCTGCTACAGAACATATTAAAATGTCCAACTTCACTTCATTAAGGCTTAAAGTTATCCATAATTAACAGCCTGGCTACTTTGATTAACAGGTGGGCGCCCTTACAGATGACTTGTTTGAGCGCCCAGGCATCATTCGGTGTGACGTCACGGATACGGTGTCCATATTGGCACCGCTATCAGATGTGTGGATATTTAAGATGTGATGTAGGATATTGTTTCTTTTAACTGGATAGATAAGAGGTCAGGTCAAAGGTTAAGGCCCATAGGTGGGGTTTTCTTCTCTTATCTACCTGTCCCTCTGATTCGACTTATTTTATTGCATGTCTAAGGGTGAGTTATTTTGATTGTATGTTTTGGGGGCATAGCCTACCGTATATAAGGGCTTGTCAGGGCATAGATCAGGAGAGTCTCATCATTCGGCCAGGGTAACGTTTTACTTGTTACGATACTGAACTTATTGTAATAAATTATATAAAAAGTTATACAGCTAAGACAGTGTCGGCGGAGTTTCTCTTCAAACATCTCCAACTGCATCACCACTGAAAATATACGACACCAGTCTTTCTCCTAAGCTGACCAGCTAACCTTCTGTAGCCTTATTTACTGCAGATATCACAGCGGTGTCAATCATCTTGTGTAAGTCTCCAACAGAAAGTGAATAACTGAAATGTCAAACTATTTTTCAAATAACACCAAAGTGCCGGAAAACCGAACAAAGACATCTCATGATAGCCAAAAGCTGGTTGTTCGGTGTAAAGGATAACCCTGATGATGTCATAGTGATGTCATCGGGGTCATTTACTCAAACTTGAAGCTTCTCCAGATCCACAGTAAACATTACACAAGTGTTATCACAGGCTGAAGAGTACAAACCATAACTTGACACCTGATTTTGTTGACATAAATCAAACTTTACAGGATGTCCTATCTGATCTAACTGCAAATCAAGTTGTAAAAACCAACAGCTCCTCAACATGTTAATGAATAATTTCTGCCTCTTAAGAAATATCCAGACCCACCTGTTGTGTTGCTCTCTCGTCCACCACTGAGACTGTGTCGTGGCTCTTGTGTCTCTCTTTAACGCACTGGGAGCAGACATACTGTTGGTCGGTGCGACAGTACAGCCTCAGTGATTTATCATGTTGTGGGCAAAGCTTCTCTCTCGGCTGATCTGAAGCTGGGATCAACTTGTGGGCCTTCCCGTGAAAGCGTTCTTCGTGGACTCTCAGGTGAGCCACACAGTAAGAGTCTGAGCACGCAAGGCAGGATTTGACAGCTTTGCTTTTTCTCCCTGTGCAAACACTGCATTTCACTTCCTCTGCTTTGGAAACGTGTTGAGCTGAAGCTTCAGACTGTTTAAACTTCTCCACCACTTCACCCAGGACAGTGTTTCTGCTCAGCAGAGGTCTCGGATTAAACACCTGCCTGCACTGTGGGCAGCTGTACTGTCCTTTCTGCTTGGCCCTGTTCCAGTAATCTTCAATACAATCCAAGCAGTAACTGTGTCCACAGGGGATTGTCGCCGGGTCTCTTAAAATCTCCAGGCACACTGAACAACAAAACTGGTCTTGTTCAATAGAAATAGTTGCTGCTGCCATTTCCTACAACGCTCTCAACAGAAACTGGAAGAGACAAAGATGGGCGTGATTTTCCAGGTGTGCTCATACTGTAACAGCTTCTCAGGTTACACCTGCTGCACCAGGAAGCCTCCAATCACAGCCAGCTTATCCAGCCAATAGGCCGTCCCAGATAAAGCAAAGAACAGCCTTCTGTTGAACTCTTAGATATACATAATAGTCATATTATCTGCACTGACGTGTGAAATTTCAGACAAAAGCACTGCAGTGTCTCCGTGTGTGTGTGTCACAATGTCCCTGTTTGCTCAGAGTACACTTTAAACCAGCCCGCACGCAAAAAAAATACACTTTTGTACAGGTGTGTTTGTTTTTTTTAATGACAGCAAGTCACAAATTACAATATATTATTACACATATCTGTAAATTATAATGATCACGTTGAGGTTTTGGTTAAAAAATAAAGTATAAAAGCATAAATGTATTAAAAACAAACTAAATTTCAAATACTGGAATAAGTAGTAGTTGTTCAGTTCAACTTATGCTGCTTAATACTAAGTCAGTATTGTCTTCAGTGGCACGTATATTTTCTTGTTCATACCTACACCATAACACAAGATGCAGTTATAGTTGATTGGTGAAAACAAAGTGATGGCAAGAGATGAATTATTAAATGTACAACTCATGAGTGTCAAAAAAAAGAGTGTTGAGGTATGACAACGTTCAGCCGGGGCAGGTGCATGTGAAACATCAATGTCCACTACAGGTTTATTTCCTTCTGGGGTGAGAGCGTCGCTGAAGATGCCTCTGTCTGGATCCCATGGGGAGTTTAGAGCCTGAGCAGACAGAAGAGGAACTATTAGTCTGGAGCGCCCACTAGGCAACAAACATCATGAAGATACCATGTTAGATATCCTGGATATGGAGATCTTTCAAACTCCACTGTAGTAGTAGTAGAGTAGAGTTAGATGAAATCTCTTTCATGTAGGTAGACTAAATAAAAAGTCTTGGCAAGCAGCCAGTTAACTTATCTTAACATGAAGTAACTTGCTGGTTCAAATTGTATTAAGGCTTAGAGTTATGCATAATTAACAGCATGGCGGCTTTGATTGACAGGTAGGTGCTGTTACAAGTGATAGAAAAGCACAGAGGAGTTACCGATGTTTTGACAGGGTACAACAGATGCAGTCACTCAACTTTGTGACGGCCTCTTCTCATCTCGTCTTCTCTGCTGCGTGTCGCTTTGTTTCTTCCATTCATTCAACATCCCACTCACACTACATGTTACAGTCATGCATACACGCACCTCCCTCTACTGACGAACACACGTCATGTTATCCTTTGTTCAGTTTTGTTTAGGGATTTTTTTTTCTCCGTTGTTTGATTTATTAAATAATAAATTGCTTCAACCTGCGTCTCCTTTGTTTTTGTCACAGCCTCAGAGCTGGGTCTTGACGTCTTGTAGGTGTTTCCGGTAAAATAACGTATCCATCTTGACAATTTGACTAAAATCTTGATAAAAAGTCTAAATGATAAATATGATTCCTACAAAATGCTACAAAAATGTATTTAACGTATCAAACATTAACATTTGTGATACTATCTGCATTTGGATTGCTCGTGTAAATGTAAAACTGGCTCGGCTCCCTGTTTAATGCTCAAACACATTTACTTTTTGATAATGATATTTACCAAATGGTGAGAGGGCAAACGTGGGCATAAGAGGTCCTGGACAGAGGAAAGGGTTCAGAGGGTTCACAGGACTTTGGTCTAGACCGGATGAAGGGATCACTGTAAGCACAAAGAGAACAAACACAGTTACTGCAGAGTCTCGGTGGGCTATCAGAATCTGCAGCAGTGTCATCCTTACACTCGAGCAGATTCAGCAAACTATAAACAAACAAGTTGACTAAGATGTTTGTGCCGCATGATAATGTGGTTATAGTGAGAGGCACAAACAGACAGGGGTTTCTGCAGCATGCAGTTTTTAAAAAAAGTTACATTTAATATCACACAGAATGAAACTGAAGTATGAAAAACCAGTACAGATAATAAAGCCTAGAATTACTGATATTCAAACCATATTTTGTCAGTACTTCACAGCTGTTTATGAGAAATAAAAACAATTCATTTTAAAAAAGATGGAGGACATTAATCTAGTTTTAATAATAACTAGTGTTTAAGCTGTGGTCAATACATTTAGGATGGTAAACCATCATTTAAGTTTGAAATGGATGCTCCTTAGACAGACAATGCCTACTGATCCGTGCTACATATCTTACTATAATAATAAACATTAGATAAATAATTAAACACATTTTATGTGTGAGTGCATTATGCTGCCAGATGTTTACACTAAAACTCTTTTGTGTTATCACTGGATAAAAATCATTTATTGATTAAGTTGTTCAACAGAAAATTATTTCATCAAGTGTTTTTGTCATTTTTCCACCAAAAATTGCAATTTTTTTCTCAACTAATTCGACTATTTGCTTTTGCATTATGTATTATGATTTTCTCTGTTGTGAATTTTAATATCTTTGGGTTTTGGACAGTGACACAAAAGTGATTTGAAGATGCCACCTTGGACTCTGCAAACCTGTGGACGACATTTTAGGATATTTCATAGACTAAATGATTAATCAATAGGTTTTGTGTTCTGCATCCCTGAAAAAAGAAAACCTGTAGGAAGAGTCCAGAGCTTTGTCCAGTTCTATGAAAGGTTTAAGTTAGACAAGAGGTTTTTAAATGTAGTTAAAGATCTGTTTGCATTCACATTGAACTATTACAGTTGATAAATGCATTGCTAGCTATCACAGGTTCTGTAATAAAGGCTGTAATCTTGTGACTGACTCTTCTAAATCATATTTTGAAGACGAGAATGACTCACCTTGCGTTGCTTCCATTTGTACAGCTGCTTCTCCATCACTGGGCTGTGTTGTGTTGAGCTGTGCGGCAGGATTTGGAGGACCTACAATGACTACATCTCTCACTGCAAAAGAGAAAAATGACATAAGCAAGAGTTGACAGAAGAGTTCAGTAATTTGATTCAACTCGTGGTATCTACCTTTCTCGTAGATGCAGACAAATCCTCCCTGGCAGACCTCCTGCAGCAGTCCTTTAAAATCTGCCACAGCTGTCATAACCGGGCCAAAGCTGAGGTTTGAGACTGAAGGCATAACTGATAATGCCGGTGGAGCTTGGAGAGACTGACAACTCTGGAGTGACAGAGAGAGTGTGAGATGTGTTACTGTGTAAGAATTCAGAAATGAATAAGCCCGTCTGGCATCAATCTGAGCGGTACCTACCTGCAGAAAGTGGACGTGGTCTTCGGTGTGGGAAAGTTTGTCCAGTTCAGCCTCGTTCTTCTTCAGCTCTGCGATCTCCTTCTGGATCTTCTCCAGCACCTGCTCAGCCTGACTGACGGCCGTCTTTTCCTGGGCTTTGATCAGCTCTCTCACCTCAAAGCGCTTCAGCTCGATCGACCGGATCAGTTCGGTAAAGATGGCGTCGCTCTCCTCGGCTGCTGTCCGAGCAGAGCGCTGGAGGGAGGCACAGAGGAGACATATGAAGAACTGCTGCCACAACATCTGTCTATGTAGTGATCGACCGCATTTACATATGAGACCAAACTGACACTTACAGTGAGAGAGAACATAGCTTGTCTCAACTCTTGAGCCTCCTTTTCTCTTTGATGAATCCTCAGCTTAAAGCTCTGCTTCATGTCACCAAGCTGCGTCTGAGGAGAAATATGAGGAAAACTGCAAGTTAAAGTCACTTTTACTTCATTGGAGATGTGAGGGATATTGACAGCAGTCATACCAACATACACTGTTTCTGCTGAGTGACTGACGCTAAGCAGGTGTGGGCTGGGAAATCCCAGTGCAGCAACAGGGACGATATCATCCTCTGGTTGAAACATTAAACCGCGGTCCTGACTCACCGTGGTCATTAAAGATCTGTCGTAGCATCTGTCGTTGAGGCGGAGCTAATTCTCTAACTATTCTGTATGCGAGAGCAATCTGAGGATTGTTGTGGAGAAAGTCAAAGGTCAATGGTGAGGTCAGGAAGGAAGAAAGTGTTCAGGAGCCTCTGGTGTCTTATGCTGTATTATTTATTGACGCTTGGCCAAGGAGAATTAGAGACACTCTCAAAGTTCATCAGAAGTGCCTGAGTTGGTCTCACATTCTGCCCAACTCATCCTGGTGGATCGACTTTAAACCCCAAGATAACACCACAAATACTACACGCCCAGAATTAGTCAAAGAGAATGTTTTTATCCATGGAGGTGTTATTGTCAGCATATTCTAGTCTGGAGACATAGATGTCTGTTTACGCAGATTGGAACGTCAACGGCAGCTATCTATTATGTCTAGGAAGGCAGCAACAGGTCTCTGTGACCCTGGACACCACAGTGTTGAGATAGACTGGCACCTACTGTTCCCAACCAAAGCCAAACAACTAACACTGCCAAGGACCTCAAGGCCCACACGTGACCTTCTGTAACCAAAGGATGGAAAATTCCATAACACTGATTATTTTCTTGATTTATCAAGTTTGTAAAAATTCAGAAGATAGTGAGAAATACTGACACAATAACCCAAAGTAACACTTTTCAACAGTCCAAATCTGAAAAAAAAAAAAGTATTCAAAATAATTGGTGGAAAAAGCAGCAAATCATCACATTTTAGAAGCTGGAACCACAAAATGTTTTTACTCAAATAATTTACAGTCAACCGACTCATCAGTCAGTTATGTTTCCTTCAGTCTCCAAAAGTGGAACAGGAGCCAGAGCCTTCAGCTATCAAGCTCCTTTCCTTTTTGATAGAGCGTGTAGTTAGGTCTGACTCGAGTCCTGAATCTCTTGAGTGATGAGGCCTAGACTGCCGGGGGATTTCCTATGATGCGCTGAGCTCTTCTCTTCTTCTCTCTCTCTACATTTGTCTTCTCCGGAGTCTTTCTCATCTTGCAGGTTCTCATGGATCATGGCTACACCTAAATCAGCAATCAGTCGTGCCTGCTGCTTGACGTCCACTACATGTACTGTTATTATTATTATTATTATTATCATCACTACCTTTAGTCATATCACCATTAAAGTGTGTAGCTATAATCATTTGCTGCTGTGCATCCGTGTCTCTCTCTGTATCCATTCATCTGATTCTAGCCGATTTGTCTTTATAATATTACAAGAGTACAGTCTACACCTGTTCGGTATGGAAACTAATTTAATGTTTGGTAGTTTCGTTTGTAACAAAACATCGTATCTTATAAGTTATTTGTATGTTTTGTATGCAACAGATTTAAAAAATATAACAGAAAATTAATTATCTGTCAGTCATTTTTTAACACATTTTTTTATTGTATGACCTTTTTTTATTGTATTATCTATTTTTGCTCAGTTCTATTCATTGTTGTCTACTTTATTATTATTATTTTGCTCTGTGAAGCTGCATGCTTGCATGAAAGGTGCTCTTATAAATGAGTTTGAGTTGGTTTAATCGTTTGGCTCTTCTTGTACATCATGTTGGTGAGTTAAATCAGTAAATCAGTCATATTTATAAGCGCAGAAATGTAAATTAAAGCTGTTGTAGTGAAGTTAAAAGTACAACACTGTCCTGTAAAGTGAACAGAAAGACTCTTTACTGATCCCCTCCTTGTCTTGACTCAATCCCGCTCTGATACGCTCTGCTGTTACTGCTCGGATTTACCTGCTTCTGCTGTATTTACCTGCTTCTGCTGTATTTACCTGCTTCTGCTGTATTTACCTGCTTCGCTGTATTTACCTGCTCTCTGTTACTGCTTCTGCTGTATTTCGGCCTCCACCAGCACCGTGTCGTGCCCTTTGTGCTCGTCAGTCAGACACAGGTAACAGATGCACTGTTTGTCGGTGCGGCAGTAAACCTCCAGCAGCTTGTCGTGTCGGCCACAGATGGTCTCCTGGAGATGTTTGGTGGCCGGCACCAGCTTGTG
The DNA here is from genome assembly GCF_000972845.2 of Larimichthys crocea. Taxonomy (NCBI): domain Eukaryota; kingdom Metazoa; phylum Chordata; class Actinopteri; family Sciaenidae; genus Larimichthys; species Larimichthys crocea. The sequence goes on from NC_040012.1 coordinate 10,052,871, forward strand.
TTTCTTGAAGGCAGCAGACTCGTAGTGAGGCTGGACGTGGAGGTCGCAGTACGAGGCCAGACACACCAGACAAGACCTGACAGCTTTGTGTTTCCTCCCGGTGCACACGTCGCACTCCACGTCGCCGTCCTGGGCTAAACTTTGATTTGAAGTGGTCGCCGTCGTCTCTTGGAGTCCTGTCTTTTTAAA
>NC_040012.1:10053069-10163657 GCF_000972845.2 Larimichthys crocea
ACTTTAAACCCCAAGATAACACCACAAATACTACACGCCCGATTAGTCAAAGAGAATGTTTTTACCATGGAGGTGTTATTGTCAGAATTCTAGTCTGGAGACACAGATGTCTGTTTACCAGATTGGAACGTCAACGCAAGTATCTATTATGCTAGGAAGGCAGCAACAGGTCTCTTTGACCCTGCCACCACAGTGTTGAGATAGACTGGCACCTACTGTTCTCACAACAACAATAATACTGGAGGACCTCAAGGCCCACACGTGACTTTGTAACAAGGATGAAAATTCATAACACTGATTATTTCTTGATTTATCAAGTTTGTAAAATCAGAAGATAGTAGAATACTGACACAATAACCAAAGTAAACTTTCAAACAGTCCAAATCTGAAAAAATTATTTTAAAAAATTGGCGGAAAAGCAGCAAATCATCACATTTTAGAAGCTGGAACCACAAAATGTTTTTACTCAAATAATTTACAGTCAACCGACTCATCCGTCAGTTATGTTTCCTTCAGTCTCCAAAAGTGGAACAGGAGCCAGGCCTTCAGCTATCAAGCTCCTTTCCTTTTTGATAAAGCGTGTAGTTAGGGCTGACCGAGTCCTGAATCTTGTAGTGATGAGGCCTAGACTGCGGGGGATTTCCTATGATGCGCTGCTTCTCTTCTTCTCTCTCTACATTTGTCTTCTCCGGAGTCTTTATCTTGCAGGTTCTCATGGATCTGGCTACACCTAAATCAGCGATCAGTCTGCCTGCTGCTTGACGTCCACTACATGTACTGTATTATTGATTATTATTATTTTATTATCATCACTACTTTTAGTCATATCCCATTAAAGTGTGTAGCTTATCATTTGCTGCTGTGCATCCGTGTCTCTCTTCTGTATCTATATCTGATTCTAGCCGATTTGTCTTTTAATATTACAAGAGTACAGTCTACACCTGTTCTGTATGTAAAGTGTCATGAGATAACTTCTGTTATGATTTGTCGCTGTGAAAATAAAATAAAATTTAATTGAATTAATCAACTAATTTAATGTTTGGTAGTTTTGTTTGTAACAAAACATCGTATCTTATAAGTTATTTGTATGTTTTGTATTAACAAAACATCGTATCTTATAAGTTATTTGTATGTTTTGTATGCAGCAGATTTAAAAAGATAATAGAAAAAAGGTTACAATTAATTATCTGTCAGTCATTTTTTAACATTTTATTATTGTATGACCTTTTTTTTTATTGTATTATCTATTTTTCTCAGTTCTATTCATTGTTGTCTACTTTATTATTATTATTATTTTGCTCTGTGAAGCTGCATGTTTACATGAAAGGTGCTCTATAAATGAAGTTTGAGTTGAGTTTAATCGTTCTGGCTCTACTTGTACATCATGTTGGTGAGTTAAATCAGTAAATCAGTAATATTTATAAGCTCTTTCTATGTTTTAAGCGCAGAAATGTAAATTAAAGATGTTGTAGTGAAGTTAAAAGTACAACACTTTCCTCTATAGTGAACAGAAAGACTCTTGTTTACTCATCACCTCCTTGTCTTGACTCAATCCCCGGCTCTGATTACCTGCTTCTGCTGCATTTACCTGCTTCTGCTGTATTTACCTGCTTCTGCTGCATTTACCTGCTTCTGCTGCATTTACCTGCTTCTGCTGTATTTACCTGCTTCTGCTGTATTTCGGCCTCCACCAGCACCGTGTCGTGCCCTTTGTGCTCGTCAGTCAGACACAGGTAACAGATGCACTGTTTGTCGGTGCGGCAGTAAACCTCCAGCAGCTTGTCGTGTCGGCCACAGATGGTCTCCTGGAGATGTTTGGTGGCCGGCACCAGCTTGTGTTTCTTGAAGGCAGCAGACTCGTAGTGAGGCTGGACGTGGAGGTCGCAGTACGAGGCCAGACACACCAGACAAGACCTGACAGCTTTGTGTTTCCTCCCGGTGCACACGTCGCACTCCACGTCGCCGTCCTGGGCTAAACTTTGATTTGAAGTGGTCGCCGTCGTCTCTTGGAGTCCTGTCTTTTTAAATCTCTCCACCACGTCCGCCAGCATGGTGTTTCTGGCCAGAGGAGGCCTCGGGTTGAAGTTCTGCCTGCACTGAGGACAGACGAAGACCCCCAGGTAGTCGTCCTGGTCCCAGTAGTTCTGGATACAGCCCGAGCAGTAGCTGTGTCCGCACGGGATGGTCACAGGGTCCCGCAGGACGTCCAGACATATCGGGCAGTTGAACTGGTCCTTGTCCAGAACCACTCCGGCCTGAGCCATGGTCGAAAGTACCGGAGAGAGAGACAGACTGTGAGAAAACACGGGAACCGAGCTGACAGACAGCTGCTGCTGCTTTGTTTACAGGAAGTGGACGCGAGGGGGCGTGGTCCAAGAGAGACGTCACCGGAAACTAACAGGGATTTAAATCTTTAAAAAACCTAATTTCAAAATAATATAAATTAAAACTTAAATCGCTTAACTAGTAGATTAAGTTCTGTTTTTTTTCATGTTTAATTTTTTGTTTTAAGTATATATAATCTATTTAATTTCAAAGATATAAATTGTCCTTTTTTCCCACTTATATTATTTATGATGTTTTGAAATGTGTGTTTGTCCTTTTAATTTATTTAAAGGCATTTCAAATTAAAAATGCATTGGAAACTACATGTTTGGGTGATCAGGCTTGTTATTCAGCATATATATCAGAATCAGAATCAGAATCAGAAATACTTTAATAATCCCAGGGGGAAATAATTTTTTGTTACTATACTCCAGTATACAAACAAACAAAAACAACATATGTAAACACGTAACCATCTATTAAGAACTATATATATACAGTGTCTTGGGTTTGCAGAGGGAGGGATGGGGACAGGACAACGATGCTGACATGCAGGATCTCTCAGCAGTAGTATGGACGGAGTCAACGGCTAGCAGGTCAACAGGTCAACATCCGGGCTACAGAGCTGTTCTTTGGTTGTGATGTGACAGGTTCAATCCCGGTTGGCCTGGACAGTGTGGAAGCCATCAACAGAGATGTTCTGGGCTGTAGTGTCCCTGTGCAGCCATGTCTCTGTGAAGACATCAGACTGTAGTGTATATATGTATGTGTTATATATATATTATATAAGATATATATTATATATATAGATATATATATATATTATCTAGATATATGTATATATATTATTAATATACATACATACCTACATACATACATACATACAACATACATACATATATATACACAACAACATAGTACATACATACATACATACATATACATACATATATATACACAACATACATATACATACATACCATACATACATACATAATTATACATACTATATTATATATACACCACATTACATACATACATATATATTACATCTACATACATATATATATATATCTAAATATATATATATAGAGAGAGAGAGAGAGCGCGAATGTACTGTGGATGAAAATGAGGTTTTAGCGATTTTAAGTATTGAAATTCAGATTTAATTTATAGTCATTTTATTGAATTGCTAACAGGACTGACTGGTAACAGGCAGAACACATCTCTCCACTCTGGGAGGCGCTACAGATCACTGCACGCCAAAACAAACAGACACAAGTTTCTTTTCCCCACAGGCTGTCACTGTGATGAACAGCTGACACCAGACTCACAGTGTCAAGATGATAATAATAATGGAATAACTGAAAACCAGATACAATTTATTACATTTAGGTTTTTGTCCCTTTTAAAAAGTCCAGTGTGTAGGGTTTAGTGGCACAGAGCAGTAAAGTTGCAGATTGCAATCAAATGAACACTCTTCTACGTTTAACTCTCTCCTTCTAAGCCTGTAGGAAAAAATCTACTTGGAATATTTAAGTAAACTGATTATAGTTACATTCCAGCAGTGTGTTTACATTATTTTATGACACCATAAAACCCAACCAATAATATTTATTTTTAAAAAATATGAATAATTTTTCACTGTATAGTCTTCATGCAACTAACTTGACATTTGACACAATGTTTAAGATTAAAGGATTGTGCAAAAATGAAGAGTTCTTGTGATGGTGCTTTTATTTTGAAGGACATGGATGTATAATTGTAGTTGCATTCTAACTCTTAGGTACAAATGTTTACAGCCGAATGTACTCAGGTCTCCTGTCGATGATATATGTTTTACTGGATTATTATTATTGGTTTAATGTGCAAGAATCATTTCAGGACCAGCTAATTGTACTTTTGATATAATATCTATGATATCTTGTAATATATAGTAAGTAGTGCTGTCAGATAAGTGTGTAAAAGTGTGTTTACCTCTGTGAGGTAGTGTGTAAGTTAGCAGAAAACAGAAAAGTAAACAAAGTCCCTTAAAATTGTTGACCTTATTTGAATGAAGACAAAAAGATATTTTCCTAAAGGACTACCACAGGGCACAGAGTCCACCGGTTTGACCACGTTTAAACAACAGAGGACAAATGCAGACAAACACAAAAAGTTTAACCGTTTCAAACATAGGTTTCATTTTGCTAGTCTTCAATACATGTCCACAAACCATAGCACATGCTGAATAACACGCCTGATCACCCAAACATGTAGTTTCCAATGCATTTTTAATTTGAAATGCCTTTAAATAAATTAAAAGGACAAACACAATAAATGAAGTTTGATACAGTATTCCATTTCAAAATATCATAAATAATATCAGTGGAAAATAAAAAGGACAATTTATATCTTTGAAATTAAATGAACAGAACATTATTTGTTTCCAGTGTATTAACAACATAAATAACAGGTCAGACGTATATAGAAAGTGATTTTCTATGTTCCCTTATACAGAACAATACATTACTTTGGTCACAAACTAAAGCTTTGATGCATTAAAGGGAGGGTTCCAGATCTCAATAAAACCAAACAACATCAGTGTCTGTCTTGCATTGCAGGTTTGTAAAAGTTGCAATATTCGAGCACTTTCTCTTGATGTTGCACGTGATTCCAATAAGGAAGCCCACCCTTTAAATGCACGCATTAAAAATTTGGTACAACTGATAAAATCCAACATTCCCTTTCAGAGTGTCAACAGTTTGTCTACTCACTTGCGTTACACTTTGTGTAAAATGCTGATGGGAATATTAAAACAATTGTCAGTACATCGTTCAAGAATTTCATTACACCTAGTTTTTTTTTTTTTCATAAAAAGTTATAATTCTCTGAAACTTTACTAAGTGTAAACTACCGCTAATCAAGAGAAACAGGCACAAAAAAATTATTCTGTTTGTTTCAAATGCATGCATCAATGTCAGTGAAGGATTAACTTTTTTTTTTCTCTACATGCTTATTTGAAGTCTGAGGATTTTTTTGCTAAATGAGAATGAAGGTGTCTAAAGCCAGTCTATTCACAGTCAGCTGCTGCATAAGATGCAAGGATTAAGCTACGTTCTTGTGCAGGACATCTCAAAGTCCGGACCTCGGTCCACGTTCCAGGAAAAAGAAAGTCAATCCGGACCGAGCCCATAGTCCACATCATGGATACAATACATCATGGAGTGTAATGTCTCCCATTTGAATGAAATTTCCTACTGATCAATAAATTCTCATGTTGAATATATAGTGATAAGATCAGATGATGAATGTGGCTTTTATATGTTTTTTACAACAACGTTGTCATGGTAACTGATGGACAGCGGTGTGCGCTCTGCTTGTGTTGTTGCTGCTGCTGCCGATTTCACGTATAAACTTACAGCAGAGAAATTTGCTACCAGCTCCTAAATCGATCATCTTCTCGAGCAAACAATATCTACAACTCGCGTAAACATAGTTGTGAGAATATTGCGGAGTCATAAATAAATATGTCTAATGTGTGACTGCCTCGGTTGCTGCGTGCTGGCCCAGTCTCAACAGATGTGACGTTAATTAAAGTGCAACAAAAGCTAACTTCTCCTGATTGCAGGCAAACAAGGACATTAAATGTTATTTTGTTACGGACTTCTGAATGAAAAGAAGATGTGGATCTTTTGAGTAATAAGTTGGAGAATCCCTGCCTGCCTGACCCCCAAGTGCATACAGTACAGTGCATTTTAAAACATGGAATAGTTACAGTTCAAGTTTTCATATTCAGCTGTCAAGTTCAGGATTTCTCTTCACGTCATACAAAAATACACAGCAGGTTGGATCGACCGGAAAAAACAGAGATAAACGGAATAAATTGTGAGTCAACTAAAACCTCCCTACGATGTTTCAACTGTTTGTGTGCATGTATGGTTGTATACGGTATATGTGCGTGCAATGCGGACGATATGTGCGTCTACGCTCATGATACATGGTGCGGCTTCACTTATTCTTCTCTTCCAGTCCGCTCTCCGCTCGCAGGGCCTGGCTGCTGGCTGAGATGTAGCTGATCCAGTGTTTAAGGTCCTCGGGAAACTCGGGGCACTCGATCTGAATGCACAAACATAAAATTAGCAGATCACTCAAAACCCAATGAAGCCACAACCTGGAGCTGAAACAATTAGTAAATATACTTTCAGGTTCTCAGAATGTATATTTGACGCCTTTATTTGTCTGACGTTTAAAAAAAAAAAAAAGAATATCTCTGGATACCTTTTAGTAGTATGTGACATAACATCTTTAGACATCACTCTGGGTTTTATCAAGCTTAAGTTCAACTTTGTGTGTTGTTTGTCTTGTGTTGTTTGGGGAAAACAAACAATTTGACCACACCACCCCAGGCTTTAACAAACCATAAAAGCATTGCTCAATAAAAAACAACAACAACGTATTGTTAGTTATAACACTATCACAGTCATACCAATACTTCTCTCCACCTCACCTTCCTCTTGCAGACAAACTCGATGATGCTCTCCGGGCTGCAGCGCACCACATTCTGCCTACAGAGCATGATGGCAGAGACAAAACCGTCTTTCTTGGACACGAAGCGCTGCTCCAAGTAAAACGCCTTCTCATCCCATCCGAGTATTTTGGTCCGAATCTCAAAGGCCTCACGGAAAGCCAGGGAGCGCCGGTATCGGATAGTGGAGGCCCCTACTACCATTTTAGCCCCCAGTTTACGCGAGGCCATGAACAGCCCGTTTCGCATGTAATGGTGGAAACGGGCAAAGTCACACTCCCTCAGGTATCGGGAGTTGTTCATGTGGCCCATGTAGTCCAAATCATGAGGAAGGACCATGCCGTCAATGCTCTGCTCGACTAGAATGTCCCATATTCGGGGTTGGAACCAAGCTTCGATGAACACTTGGGCCCCCCGTAGGAAGTACCATACATCCAGACTGCAGAAGAGCAGGAGGAGGGCACCCAGCACCAGGAGCAACATCTCTCTGAAAGCACAGTCCAAATATTAGTGATCAGAACCAAAACAAATTCAATATTACACCCACGGTGTAAGAAGGAGAGGTTCACCTCTGCTGCTGTCAGACTCTACAACACCTGATCAGGTTGTAGTCTCCTTTTTTTCTATTTTATTTAATTCATACCTTGCAGTTATTATTTGTATCATGGTCACTTTCTTTTGTAATATTATTTATATTATGGTCACTACTCTTGCAATAATATTATTATTTGTATCATGGTCACTTTCTTTTGTAATATTATTTATATTATGGTCACTACTCTTGCAATAATATTATTATTTGTATCATGGTCACTTTCTTTTGTAATATTATTTATATTATGGTCACTACTCTTGCAATAATATTATTATTTGTATCATGGTCACTTTCTTTTGTAATATTATTTATATTATGGTCACTACTCTTGCAATAATATTATTATTTGTATCATGGTCACTTTCTTTTGTAATATTATTTATATTATGGTCACTACTCTTGCAATAATATTATTATTTGTATCATGGTCACTTTCTTTGCAATATATCTTACACTATGGTCACTTTACATTACAATACTCTTTTTATATATTATGCCACTTTTATCCTCAGTACTCTGTTTTGAAGGTTGATTGTTTTTCGGGTTTATTGTGTAGGTTATAGATATTTCTGTCTGTTTATTGTGTTTTTTTGCCTTTTCTACTTTTTTCTAATCTGTAATATATGCTACACTTTCCTCTGCTGCTGTAACAAGTAAATGTCCCCGTGGCGTGGTGGGATGAATAAATCTAAATCTAATTACAACAGCATTTTAATGTGACATAAGCAGCTGAATTTATGGCAAAAAAACAAAAAAAAAAGGGAGTTTCTAAATTCATGACCACACTCAATATTTAATGCTCCTTTGACCTCACCAATGTCAGTGCAGGAGGGGAGAAAAGAGACAAAACGTGCTTTACAGCTGGTTGGAACAATATTATGGATTTTAAATATGTTAGAAAGATATTCACATGATCACCCACTTCAACCTTGAGAGAGAGGAGCAGGAAGCTAACGCTGCTGCTGCATTAAGATGAACTGCTGTCACAGCATTAGGTCCGTTAGCTCTTAGCCGCCGGTAGTTTGGTGGCCTTGGCGGGATTCAAACACAGCTCCTGAAGCTCGAGCTCACTGTCTCTATGTTTTCTCAACGTGGGAATTTAAGAAATAAGCACATACACGCTGCGACTGTGTTTTTCCGGCGGTAAGACTCACCGTGCGTCCAGAGGAGAGCGCTACCATCTGATGCGATACAACTTGAGGAAACCGGCAGAATGAATGAACACGACTTCCGGGTCCGTGACGATTTGTAGTTCTTTTTTTTCTTCTTCTTCTTCTGCTGTGAGAGTTTTTAAATAAACTGCAGCTGCACAGCTCTTCAGTGTTTCACTGCTGCCACCTGCTGGTGTCACTCGAGTCAAGTCAACTTTATTATCAATGCTGTGCCATGTGTACAGGACATGCAGAGAGTGTAAACAACAATAAACATGAAATATAAAATATAAGTGTTATGAAATATTCCATTCTTAGGTTACACAAGGTCACATATGGGCCTTAAGGTCCTCGGCAGTAGTAATTGTTTGGCTTTGACTGGGTGCCAGTCTATCTCAACACTGTGGTGGCCATTGCTGCCTTCCTAGTCATAATAGATTTCTTGCCGTTGACCTTCCAATCTGCGTAAACAGACATCTGTGTCTCCAGACTAGAATATGCTGACAATAACACCTCCATAAGTAAAGACATTCTCTTTGATACAGATGTGTGTGTGTGCCAAGATTGTTTTTTTTACTAGTCCACAATGACCTCTGTGGTCTTTTTGGTATTGATGGCCAGGTTGACTGTTATCGGCACACCAGGTCACCAATGTGAGCAGGAATGTGAGCTGAGCAGGTCGTCCAGTAGTCAGATGATCAGTGGTACCTGGCTACCCGATACCCAGCTCATCCAGCCTGCATGTGTCCTTGGGGAAGATACTGAACCCCAAATTACTCCCAGAGGCTGTGCCATCGGTGTGTGAATGAATTCGCTCCTGTCTGATGAGAGGTTGATACACTGCATGACAGCCAATACATCAATGTATGAATGTGATATGTAGTGCAAAAGCACGTTGAGTGGTCAGAAGACTAGAAAAGCACTTACTATTTACTCTTGAATGTATTGTATAGAGACTAAGTCACTACAAACTGTAACTTTGTACATACATATTTGTAATGCACTAAGAAATATTAGATTTATTTGCATATTTATAACTGTGATGCTGCAAAAAGTCTGTTTATTCTGTCTAGTCAGGAGTTGGTTTCAGTTGAATTTTCTCTTGCCATGGCAACGGCTACTGACATCATCACACTGGGATTGTCAGCAGATCTGTGACCAAGCGCATATTCACAATTCATCTTTTATCCTATGTGTTGTTGGTGTAATTATAACTAACTGTTAATGTTATGCATTGGGCAGATACATTACTGTGTACATGCTTAATGTCGCTCTGTCTCAGGTGTTTGTTTCTACCCGGTATATTCCATTATAGAGAGATAATATAACTGATGTGACACTTCAGTCGGTCAAATTTTCATTTGTTGCATTACATCCTTTTCTGATTTGTAACCACGAGTGTTATAGAATTTTCTATCCTTAGGTAACACGAGGTCACGTGTGGGCCTTGAGGTCCTCAGCAGTATTAGTTCTTTGGCTTTGGTTGAGAACAGTAGGTGCCAGTCTATCTCAACACTGTGGTGGCCAGGGTCAAAGAGACCTATTGCTGCCTTCCTAGTCATAATAGATAGTAAACAGACATCTGTGTCTCCAGACTAGAATATGCTGACAATAACACCTCCATGAGTAAAAACATTCTCTTTGACTCATTCTGGGCGTGTAGTATTTGTGGTGTTATCTTGGGCTTTAAAGTCTATCCACCAGGATGAGTTGGGCAGAATGTGAGACCGACTCAGGCACTTCTGATGAACTTTGAGAGTGTCTCTAATTCTCCTTGGCCAAGCGTCAATAAATAATACAGCATAAGACATCAGAGGCTCCTGAACACTTTCTTCCTTCCTGACCTCACCATTGACTTCAGCAATTTCTCCACAACAACAAGCAGTGACTTTGTGTTTTATAGATACTGTTTTAATAGTTTAACATTTGCTTACCTTAAAAACTCAAACTTAACTTTGCCTTGGACTCCTATTGGAAGTGTGTACACAGCATGTAAAATGCAGGACAAAAACAGGACTTCCAAATATAATAAAATTTGTTTTATTGCTGTCACAGTGCAAGAAGATACACTTTATACAATCATTAATCATTCACATTACTAAGTAAGTAATCTTTTATCAGCCTCACCCAAAAAAAAATGCAGTGATAGCTCTTCCAGTGTTGACAAAGGCATGTGATGGAGTCAAAGTGAAGCTCATTTTCAGAAGGCACGAGTGTGTTTAAATCCTGTGACTGTAAACAGAGGACAAATGTCTCTCTCAGAGGGCTTTTAAGACCCTGAGTGTATGGGTGTAATCCCTTTATTTGTTCTTGTCATCCAGTCCACTCTCGGCTCTGAGGGCCTGGCTGCTGGCAGAGATGAAGTTGACCCAGTGCTGAAGGTCCTCTGGAAACTCCGGGCACTCCACCTGCAAGAAGCAAACCATAAACTCAACATCGTTTAAATATTAATACTAATTATTTTTAATTACCTTTCCAGTGTAAAATGTGCACACGTGTTTAATCATCTGTTCCTCACCTTCCTCTTACACAGGTGCTGCATGATCTTGTCTGGGCTACTGCGTATGATACTCTGCTTGCAGTACATGACGGCACACACCAGCCCGTCTTTTGTGGACACAAATCTCTGCTCCAGAAAAAACGCTTTGTCATCCCAGGTGACGATGCGGCTTCGCAGCTCGTACGCCTCGCCTAAAAACAGAGCCCTGCGGTAACGGATGGTGGTGGCCCCCACGAGCATGGTTGCTTTGAGCGCTCGCAACGCCTTGAACACACCGTTACGCATGTAGAGGGAGAAGCGGGCGAAGTCACACTCCCGGAGGTAGCGAGCGTTGTTCATGTGGCACATGTCAATGTCGTTGGGAGTGACCCGGCCTGTGAGGGTCTGCTCTGCTGTGATATCCCTGATTGGAGGCTGAAACCAGGCCCGGAGAATCACAACAGCTGCCTGCAGGAAGTACCACACATCCAGACTGCAGAAGAGAGCCAGCAAGGCCACAAGCACCCACAGCAACCACCACATCTCTCTAGGGAACAGACGGACAAGAAGAGGAAGGCAAGGGTGTCACTCTGATGTGTAGACAGGATGTAAATGTGAAGTAGAAAAGTTATTTCAAATTGAAAAATCCATTTTTACAAAAGCAAGAAGTTAAAAAATCACTTAATGAGTTATATCACAGCTTGTACTCATCATACTGCTACACAATAATCTTAATATTAGTTAATATCGCGAGGAGGATGTCAGCTCTATCTTGGAGGCAAATTGATGCACGCAGGATAATGTTTAGATAAAGGAGATGGCATCTTGTATTGTATTGGAGAGACTGACTTATATAACCAGAGGAAAGGGTGCAGATTTTATTCACTTGTTAAATGTGAAGTGTGTGAAATGTTTTGTGGAAACCATGACTACATTGTTATAGATTAATTTAGAAATACTTATTATTGTTATTGTCCATTTGTGTATGTAAAATATATGAAACATTCATTAAACATTTTGTTTTTTCAAAAGAAATATCAGCAAATATTAATACCCACTTTGCATTGCTTCAAGCTGATGTGTTGCATTGTTGCAAGGTTTCAATAATTAACAGTAACAGAGATTAAATTGTTCAAATGAGCCAAATCAGTAAGTATTTGTGCCTCAACAATTGTTCAATCTTTTATTAATGTTAAGAATTTAATATTCTGATCAGCTCAAAAGCACAAACGACAAACAGGAGGTCTCAGTCATAAAACATTGAATCAGATCACAGTTATTGTTGTTTGTAGACGCCAACAATTCTCTCTCAGGTGTGTCCCCCTCTATAATGTTGACATGAAACCTGGGGCCCACCCTTCAGGTAATTCACCCCATAACAGGCCTGACAGAGAGTTACACCACAAACAAGCCCATTGTGATACAGCGAGACTGCTGCAAAACTACATTCAGTGTTTCCACTTTTCAGGATGCCTGTGCAGTGATTTAACATGTGAACAGGTGGAAACAGGTTCTGCAGGAGGAACTGGCTACCTGTGCAAAACAACTGCATGTCGCAACTTACACAGCCAGTTTAGAGTAAATAATAAAAATCTATTTTCATTCATTTTTAAATACTAAACCCACATAATGAAGTAGTTGCTATTAAAGTTGTGCTGACTCTGGGATTAAAACTAAACCTGTATGAAATCAGTGCAGTGACAGCTCGTTGTGCACGTCGTTAATAACACAGTTTAATGTTTAGTCAGAGATGTAATTCACAGAAGGTCAATAAACTGATACCGATATTAACAATTACAGATATCTGTAGAAATCCTGTGAACTCACCTGTCCTCTGGTTCCTGCTGTTTCCACTCAAACCGTGTCAACACAGCGTGAAGTTTAAATACACGTTCAAAACACTTCCGGCTACAGCCTTCAAAATAAAACCGTAACTGCCGCAGAGGTCGCCGACGTTCAGTCAGGAAGAAAGCGGACAGTCATGAAATGATCAAAGAATCGGTTTTTAATGTTGTAACGTTACCGTTTGTTGTCGTGTGCTGGCGTACAATGCATTTAATGTGTTTTTTTCTGAAATCACGGACTTTTATTTTGAAATTAAATTAAACCAGTTCCTCTGATTGGATGTCGTGGATCAGACACGGCGCGCGCTCCACAGGGACCGGGTCAGGAAATCCGGACGTGACGTAGCACGGAATGGGCGACGTTGATTGGTCCGGTAGCGTGAGTGCAATATAATAATAAATAATCAATAATAATATAATATAATATAATATAAAATAATGTAATATAATATAATATAATATAATATAAAATAATGTAATATAATATAAGATATACACGTACTGTACTTAAGTACACAGAATCAGAAATACTTTAATAATCCCAGGGGGAAATTACACATTTGATATACTCATTTATTATTTTATTTTCATGTCAATATATACTTTTGCTGCACTTCATGTCATATGATAATATTGTAGTTAAACCTGCACACTACATTTACCTGATAGATTTACTTTCTTTAGGAATTAAAACCAGCTGCTTTTCCTTTTTAAATAGTTTTAAAGTTTGGACAATTAGTGTGTCCCTTTGAGTTCTGGGTAACTGTGACAGTATTTCTCACTAAGCTACAAAACAAATAATTTATTAATCAATAAAATAATAATTACATTAATCCATAATGAAAATCATTTTTACAGTGAGTACTAATGTGGAGGATTAATGATTCCTCCACCACTGAGGAAATATCAGGATCATCTATCCTATTTGGAAAATCCACCACTGAGGAAATATCAGGATCATCTATCCTATTTGGAAAAGAACCACTACACATCAGCCTTTAAGATTTTACCATTATGTTTTTATTTTTATTATGGCATGTTACACCCAGTACCTTTATAATATTAAGAGATACATAACTATTTAAAAGGTAACAAACATTTTTGTTGAGCATCGTGTTATTGAGAGAATACTTTTGTCTGTGTGTTATTTAATATCACACCAATATCAATGTACGTAGCCTCAATATGGAAAGTAGTGTTTAATTTATTCTTCTCTCATTAGTAATATGAATACAATGAACAAAAAAATATATATACAGAATATATCTGAGTGATAAAAGGTGAATAAGAAAACTGGACAGCACAAACAAGTGTCCATCACTGTTCATATAAAGTAGAAGTGATGTCAGGGCAAACAATCGTTCACAACCAAAACTTTGTCTTGTTTATTAACTAAGAAGAACAGCAAACAATAAATTCTGGGTTTGGTTCTGATCATTACGTAGTTCAAACCTATTTAATTGTAACAAACACAAACACTGAAATCCTCAGAGAATGCATTCAATAGAAGTAATGAGGCATAATCAACTTGCTTTAACTTCAAAGTTTTTCCTACTCCCATGTCTTGATTTGACGAGAACGATGTTCCATCACCATTTTCTTCATGTTGGGGTCCGCTGTGACATCACCCATTTCAAGCTCATTTTCTGGACCGGCCAAAGGATCATACTGGTGTCTGCAAAAGAGCGTACGTTTAAATGGCAACGCAGCGGATGTTCGACTCTCTTGCTGCATTAGCAACAGTAAACTGTGACCAAAGATGATCCTGCGTTTCTTTACTTTGACAGAAGCCAGAGAACCAAAAACTAAAGCAAAAGATGGAGATCTGTTTCTGGTGGTCAGTCACTTAAGCAGCCATTACTGGGAACTTATCGTCAACAGCAGTAAATGTACTCACTGTTTCAGGTGTTCCTCAATGGCCCTGCGTTCATACACGGTGCCGTAAACCGTTCTCACAGGATCAATAAACATCTTCTTGGTCAGTGGACACATCAGGTGTTGGGGTACAAATTGTTGCACAGAGTCCACCAATTTCTTTAAATAAAATAACACAACATAAAATATTACACCAGACATGTTAGGAGTGTCACAATTCTGTCCAATTTCGTAATTTAATTCGTATTATGGCTTTAAATTCTTATTTAAAAAGATGAGCGACAGAGTATCGAGTGCAATATAAGTAATTCAATAAAAAGAACTTACAACTGGGAACAAACTATTAAACACAAAAACAAAAAGGCACCTGCAAAAACCTGGACACTCAACACTTGAAAGCTCATTTTGATCAATTTTGTGATACTGTGACGCCCATAAAACATGTATTAACAAAAAAGGTTACATCCATCACACATTTGCATATCTGTATTTGTATATTTATAGCAGCTCATTTACTTTCTCCATGTCATCCAGTGAGTGTCCTGCTGTTTCCTCTGTGTGTTTCTCGGCTTCTTGTTCATACGTCTCACGGCTCGTCAGGAATTCTTCGGCCAAAATGCTTTCAAAGAAAACAGATCAGATTTTTATACACTTGTTTATTGTAACGTCTAACAAGAAGAGTTTGTAGTTTGTTCTACTACAGCGTTGAATAAAATCTAAGAAAACAAAACCATGAGCATTATAATATGGCCGTAGTTTTTAGCAGAGCTACTCTACCGCATGATATTTTATTGTACAGCTGAGGCTGTTATTATCCTCTGAATAACAAATATCTCTTGATAAAATTATTTTTGGTGCCTGCCTACCTTCATACAAAGCATGACTTATTATTGAATGTGTAATATGCGTCACCTGTCCAGTGGATCATCAGGCTCAGGGATGATGAGCAGTCCGTACACAGCTTCGAGGATCTCTCTCATGGTGATGTGGGCATTGTAGTTGCGGTCAAATATGTTGTGGCAGATGCGTCCCACACTGTTGACATTGCAGTGGTACACCTGTCATCATGTTAAGAAAAACAAGGTGCATTGCTAACATCATTACTACTCATGAAGTAACATTACTTCATGAATAATTAACAAATACTCTTAGAAGTGCAACAAAAAATAAAGAAGTCTTTTAGTTGTTTGTATTTTGTATCAGGATACTTGTGTGACAAAGCGGACGAGTGGAGGCTTCACTGGGTACTCGGGGCCAAACTGGCAGTACAGCTCAAACACTCCTTTCTCATACGGGCCAAACTGGCAGTACAGCTCAAACACTCCTTTCTCATACGGCGTGTCAGGAGGACCCTCCATGAGAATCTTCCAGAACGCTGAAAACATTAGAAAAAAAGCTTCAACTTTATTGCTATTAGAAAAGCTTTAAGCTATACCAACATGTGCTGAGATTATCAGCACTAAGACAGATGATTTAAATGTGACAAAAAGGGTGGCGTAAAAAGGTAAGACACTGATGACAAAAGAAAAACAGAAAACAAACATTGTGATGTGCAGAGTAAACTATACTGTTTTTAATACAAAGTGTTTGTCTTTATGCATACAGACATAAAAACATTACAAGATGCCCTAGACTTAAATGCCACTTACTGAAGTCTGACTCTGATGGAAAGACTCTGAAGAAGGGATGAGGGTCACAATGCAGACTCCTCAGCTCCGCCATGATACGTTTGTCCTTCTCGCGAAAATAATCCCGTGGTTTTAACTCGGATATCCTCTTTTTCAGAGTGCTGCTTAGAAATATTATTAATGCTTCAAATGAACAATTAAAAATTTCAACAATTTCTAGTTTATTATGACTTCTATCACTCACCACTCTGTCACTGTCACTTTGCTGTTTAACTGGCTTGGCATGGACGTCTCTGGAGATTCGTCATACCCGTGAGTAGCGAAGATTGTTTTCAAGATATCCTATGAAATGACAGAGCGAGCACATGAAGACAATGTGCAAAGTTTTCACATCAGTTCCAACAGGATGGTGGATAATGATCTACCACAACTAACCTCACTGATGGAAGACGGGTCAAGTTTTTCCTTCAGTGTCCTCTGCTCCAAAGAGAGAACAGTCTCAATCTCAAAGAGCCTCAGACCCTCTTTGGTTGTCTTTGGTTTGAAACAGCAACCACCTGAACACAATATGGATGAGTGGTGGAGAGGTCAACACGCATCTGAATAACCGCACAACCAAAGAAGCTGTGTTGAAATCTGGTGTCAAATACACTTTTTTTTTTTTTTTTTTAAGAAAAAAATGATTCAGCATCCTATCTGCATAGCTGCAATCCTGAATGACCGAAGGGTTGCACAGCATTTTGGTGCATTGATCAGGTTATGTACTGGCCACCATATTCTCTGGATTTGAATCTGATCGAACACCTGTGGGACAATCTGGATCATCGTGTACGCTGCAGCTGTTGGCAGTGGGACTCAACAATAGAACTTTGTGTAGTGCTATTGGAAGATTGGGATACGATTGTTTTCATTTCTTGGGCTTGTTACTTTACTGTTTTTTGTTTATTTATTTGCTTCATTTTGTTGTCTGATATTTTGTTTGTCATGAAATGATAACCATGAACAAATAAAACCGTGGAAAACGTGGAAAATAAAGAAATGATTCAAAAATTACCTTAAAACTCATAAAAATGCAATAATGTTAATAACAGTCAAAAAACTTGCAGAGAATGTTTGACTGTTTATAGCATTAATTTTACACTTTGATGCATCATTTAGTGAGTGTATCACAGTATATCACCTTTTATTAAGGACGCTTTCTTTCAATGATGCCATACCTGTTGCATTGCTGATTCCATGCAGCATATTGTTCTCCACATTTCCAAGAAGGATTGAATCCACAATGATGTTGGAGTTTAGCAGTTTGGCGGTGACAGCGACCGGCTCTATGGAGGATCTAAGATAAGAAATTAGATCATGACGTCAGAAGTTGCTCAAGAGGTCGAGTACTAACAAGGTACCATAACTGATTAGAGGAATTTACCCAGAATCATCTCCATCAGTGAGACACATGATGCGAAGTCTGCACTCTGGGAACCTCGCTTTGACCTTTTCCAGCTCGGACGCCCCTCGTCGCAGAGCGTCGTACAGCAGAGTACATCCGCTCGCCTCGAGGTTACGGATGTGTTCCTACAAATTCAAAACAAACAAACAAAAACCTTTAAAATCTCTATTCAGACATATTGCTGAATTTCACTTGAATGCAAATTCTAAAATAAAAGACGGGACAGAATTTACCTTGAACTTTTCCAGATTTTCAGTGAATGTGTGGAGAGTTTTCACCATGGAGTCGAACTTCATGAGGCCAATGATGTGATAGAAATCATAAGCCATGCTCCTTGTTGCAAAGTTGTCAAAGAGCTCTTTGACCACGTTTATTTTCTTTATTTCTGCACTGTCGTAGCACTCTTCTTCCATCGAGGAGCTTGTATCTATCAGCACCTGAAGAAAATTCAAGTCAAGAATATATTGTAAGTTTACCTCACTGCTGATTTAGTAGAAACTTCTTCATATTCATTTTCAAAAGTGGATTTAAATGCTTAAGATGCATTGGAGTACTTGGAATACTCCTGCGGGTGCAGTGGCTCTAAGCTAATGAGAGCATCTCCACAATAATCAAGCAAAACATAAATGTAAAGTCCCACATTCTGCAGAACAAAAAAAGGATCAAACAAGAGATGAAGTGTTACCAGTATTGCTTCTTTTGGACATCTGGTTGTGACAAATGTTCGATCATCTCTATGGTCACCGGTCCTGTGTTAAATGTCAACAATCAGCAACATGATTCTGCGACTTTAATATAGGTTCATACAGTAAAGAAAAAAAAACATCAACTGCACTATAGCTTTATCTGTTCTCACAATTTTTTGTGCTACTTATTTTTTGTATCAACAACAACAGTAGACTGTCTCTATTTGTGCAGGTAAAAAACAGTAATTGCTATAGAAAGGAGAACAACCTATAGTACACATGTACAGAAAAGATATCCATAAATACAAAAATACATTATGAAGTATTATATAAATGCAAATGTTTGGAAGGCAGGTCTGCAGGTCACATACACATGATAAACTTTTATATTGTCATTTCTTGCCTCAATATTTCTGTTTTTATAGACCTCATGTAGTAAATCCTTTTTTTATTTACATGACCTGTAATATGCAATTGTGTAAAAAGAGGCAGGATGAACATTTAACAATAATGCAGAGTTTGAAAATGAATTGCATTATTTTTCAAATGTATGATTATAACGTTTATAATGTGTGACCTGAATGGAACTGGACCTTAAAAAGTATCACTGGTAACACCTGTTTTTACTATTTCATGTAAAAATGGCTACTGTGAAAAAAGGTCTATTCTGCTATGACAGGAATGTAAAACTTAAGGTGGATACTGTGATGCACTCACCTTGCTGCCAACAGATTCACATCCACTGTTTTTCGTTTGCCATCCAAACAATCATGCACGTGGATCATATCTGGAGACCCTTTGTCTTTTTGCAAACTCACACCAAGGTTGTCTGTGAAGACAAGAAAACATTAAATAACAATTTACATGACAAACGATTCCCACAAACATATCATGTTATATCAGAGCATGTGGTGCACGCTCATAATTATTGACATTATTAATATTATTATTATGTAGAAGAGTATCTTTTCACTGCTTGTGTAACGAGGAATCAATGTGAACCAGGCACAGATTCTTGACACACACAAAAGTACAAAACAAAAATGTACAGTAGTGCAGTAAATATTATTGTCCATCACTGGTCAGTGTTTAGGGCTAAAGATCTGTAGGGAAACATTTGCTGACTGTGGTGTATCTTGACTGATTGCCCCGCAATGGCGCACGTAAAAATGCATGTTTTAATGTCTCTTATAGCCATTGTGTATGTGCACAGTCAGTCAATGCAGTACCTTCGCTCAGCAGGACAAGGCGATTCTCACAATGTCCGAGCTCCTTCAGATGCAGAGGTGGGGTCACATTGAGGTACTGATTGGAGGGAGCTTTTAATTCTTCCACCATACTGCCAAAAGTCTTCTTCATATCTATCCGAAAGCTGTACAAGTAGGTAAAAAACAAGCTTTAAATTTAAGGCATTGTGTTTCCCTGTTTCAAAGGAAAAGGAGGCGTACTTGTGTGTTTACCCTCCACTACATCTTTGTGCCATCATCAGGACAAACGTGACATTTTTATCCTCTTAAGGCTTGAAGAATAGAAAAACATTTAATGTCTTGGTCATTCAGTCTATAATTTTGATAGGATCATGAACATTGCGGTCTGCCAGTCAACATTTAGATGTTTTATTGTACTGTATGTTGTCTATTATAGCTCATCTGTACATGAAATGACTGAAAGGAAAAAAAGTAAAAGTAAAACTTGGATGACACGTACTTCTGATACTTTATCTTGCCACGATTAATCCACAGAGGATATGTTTTGATGGACGGAGGCAGACTGAGCAGGATTTTTTCAATGTCGTTGGCTCTCTGTAATGACGTTTCTTTCAAAATCTCTTCGGTGCAGTTTGGAATTTTCTCTCCATCTAAACAAAAGGATAGAAAAGGAAAAAAGAGGCTGATTACACCTTATAGTTCACTAATAAAACAACATGTCTTAGAGTTGGTACAACTAATGCTCAAAATCCATACAGTTAGGATTCTCCTGTCATGCCATGAACAACCAGAATCAGAGTGTTTGATGCAGACAATACGTGCGATTTCATACAAACATAATGACATTATAACAAAGACTTTAATTAGGTTTGATGTTTGTTGCAGTGAGTGCCAGTAGCTCACTGAACCGACTTATCTCACTGGACTCCATATTTTTCCTCTTAAACAAGCTGCTTTCCAACAAAAAATAAGAAAACCAGAAATTTGTGAACTGTGGGGAAAGTTATTATTATTATTACCGGTCAATGTTTTAGCCTCACCTTTGATTTTCTGGAGAACGTGTGCTCGTTCAAAGACGCCGGGTACTCCGGGCACCCTGACTGGTTCGCAGAAACGGCTGCCATCTTCAGCCGTGAGAGTGATTGGTGCGAAGTTATCCTTGACCGCTGCCTGTTTCTGTCAAAATATTGCAAAGTGAAAGCTTACTTCAGCGGTCAACCACTGAATCTTAACTCAAACGTAATGTGTTCATAAATACATTCAAGTCATGCACATGCACCACCTATAAGCTGAAATTAATGGCGACATCAGTCATGATACCTTTGCCTCTGATATGAGGTGTGCCCAGCAGTACAGAGAATTCTCAAAGACATCCAGGTCCTCGATGACTTTTTCTCCTCGTTGTGTTCCGCGTTGAGGCAAAAGCTCTCTGAAGAGTATGTACAAGCCCTCAATGACTGCAATCTACAACAACAAGCACATTTCAACGTCTGAAACGATGCAGATCATTTGTATTTCATCGACTGCTGTGACTAATGCAATGAAGGCAAAAGTATTTTTTATTGTTGTGGTAGAACGAGAAAAAAAAATGGGTGTGTTGTTTCTGCTCAGTCTGTACGTTATCCTGAGTAAATGTGACACTGTTTCTTCTCACTGTTGTAAAAAAAAATCTTGAAATGTTTTATTTATGTACCAGAAAACATTTTCAAGATCTTAAATTTCCTGCAATTTTGCGCAAAAGTCAAATGTTTCTGCAGCAGTTACAGTATGTGATATATGAATCATTAAAAAACACCCACTTCAAAAAAATAAAAAATAAAAATACAATGCAAATGATATTAAAGGCAGAATTATACCAGCTCATGTTGTTTACCTTCTGGTTCCTGGTCAGCATTTCATTCCTGCAGAGCAACTGATGCAAACTTTGGGCGAGAGGATGACATGTGGTCAGTTTTCGTATGTAGGAGATCAGTGTCTCTTTCTTTGTTTTATTCTGATGTTTCTGAAAAAAACAACAACAACAACAAAAAACAGATTAACTGGTGTCATCTGTATCATGATCATCTTAGTTCATATTATATGTCATACGCTGCTCGCATAGCTTTATGACTTTCTGGCTAAATATTAGTGGCTTTCCATGTACGAGTAATGAACGGTGCACTTTGTGTGTTTAGTCTCTGCATAATGTTACATAATGGAATACAGATGATGAAGTGCAAGGGTCAAAACAGAGCACAGTATGTGTATAAAGAAATAAAACTTACAAGAGCATAAAGTGAAGATAAGAACACGCTGATTCCTTTCTGAGTCTGCTGGACTGACGGCACAACATCATGAATGAAGAACGTCTCATTGTGCGGAGTATCGTCAGGAAACGTGGACAAAGAGAAGTGAAGTGTTGAGCCCTGAGAGATTCCACAGCTCTGCAGTGTGTCACCACAACTATGTTGACCTCTGCAAAGGAGAAAATGAATCACTGTATTCACACCGAGGATCATCAGGGTCACGATCGTCTGTGTGTGATCATGCTGATTTACTTGTAGCAAAGGACATGTGCTGGGATTCCACTTTCATTTGCCAGCTTGAGTCTCAGACTGGTTATGGTGTCACTGGCCAAGTTCACCGTCACCTCAAAGTATCCCTGTACGAAATAAGTTCATAAAAAGAACATATACATTCATCAATAAATGTTTAAAATATAATGCAATCCCTAAAGTGTGTAATAAACAATAAACAATGCCATCTTACTGTAGAACCCCTATGGAGGAAGTTGTGCATTTAACTTTGTGTCTGGTGTGATCAGAACAGACCGGACATGACTAGTGACTCAAAAAACAGAACGTATCGTAGATCGTATCACAGTCCAATCGTGGAACAGTAATATAAAATATGGTTAGTGTATTGTATTGTTAAAATCAAATACAACAAAAATAATTAATCAGTTGCTAAGGCCATCATACGTTTTATTATTAACCAATATAGTGAAGACGCACCTTGAGCATGATGTGGCATCGAACCACATCGTCTCCATAGGTCTCGCGGACCTCTCGTTTTTGTATAGAAAGAGTCTGTTTCAGGTTTTCCTTCGGTGTGAAGATGGCATAGATTACATCTTTGTTCTGAATATGTCTGTCTTTCAAAGACCCTGTGGGGACAGAATTTTGAGTTAATACAGAGAACTTGTTAGCAGTTTGTATTTACATATCCAGCGTTTACGCAGCAACATTGATGCTCATTTGTGTTTGTGACTCTGTTTTTGGTCTCCACTGACTCCTGAGCAAGATATTTGGCAATATTGGGTAACTATGCTGATAATATGAACTTTAACATCTAATGTTAGTCTGCTCACATGTGTTGAAGAAGGGATCATCTGTCAAAGGCATGCCATCGGCTGTGTAGAGACAGACTCCTTTGGAATTGCCAATACTTTCAAGATGACCGATTCTTAACATCAGGTCCTCGATGGTGTTTTGAGCTGGATCCATATCTGCATGTGTAAAAAAAGAGACACTGTTAACCTGTTCACTTCAGCATGTGAATGTCGATCGTCTTATTTCTGACAAAACACAGGCTGGGTTATGAAAGATGTGTTTCTCTTACCTCTGATTTGTTTCCCTTTAGGATATTTAGGGTATACGTAGCGCAGATAGTACGGCTCCAGTGATTTTTGCACAGGGGTCACAGTTTGAACTTGGCGCTCTGGAGCTCTGAGTCTTTGAATGGAGTCTTTCATGGAGGAAAATCGATTCCTCTCCACATGACTTAAACCTGTAAAAAAGTGGAAGAAGACACTATACCCTTCAAAACTACCATCGATTTAACCATTTAACTAAAACCATTTAACATAAGCTATTTATTATAGGAGTGTTGTACTGGGTTGTGTTTCCATGGTTTCCTATTAGTCTGGTCACCCGGTGCTAGAGGTATGTATGAAAGTCACTGCAGATATTGATGTAAATGTTGAGGTTCATCTCACCCAGGTTGTTTAAGTCTTCATCTGTAATGCTATCCAAGAAATCTCGTTCATCCTTCACGCCCAACTGGAAAAACTGGTTGTAGTAAGATTCCAGTCTGAACTTCTGAAGTATGTTGAATATTGCAGCCATCTGAACAGAAAGACATCAAGATACTTTATCATGCACTCGCTTTCTACTTTACAGTGATGCTGCTGGGTAAGCGTCGACATTGTGAACAATAATGACACTTCCAGTGTCTCTTTTTTCTGTACAACAGACCAATAAAAAGATCTTTCAAAGCGCCCGCCCCGTGTGTGCAGGCTACAGTCCTCGCTGCAGCTGGCCCCGGTTTGAATCCCGTATCGGACGGCAAATTTACTGCGTGTCACTCTCCCTCTCTCTGCCCCCTGCTTCCTGTCTATCTTCAGCTATACTATCATTAAAAGCATAAAAGCCCAAAAAATTATCTTAAAAAAAAAAAGGGTGTCAGTGTTACACCCTGAAAAGGGAGAAATGAATGAATGAATAGCACAGGTGCCCAAAAACTCTTCCAGAAAATGGTTGGAAGACTTTTTTTTCTCCATTTCTCGAGCAACGTATCTCAAATTAAAAGTCTCTTTTTCTTCTTTTCTGTAACATTAACTTTAACTTAACATTTAACAGTTTTCCCCTTACAGAAATCAGATATCACAGGTAAGAACTGATCAAAAATGGTGTATTAATCAATAAACAATAAGCTACACTGTAATGGAAAGAAACATTAATAGCTATATGTCTCTTCCCTTTGTGTTCAATTCTTCATTTCTTAACCTTAACAGCTCACAAACACACATCACACTCATGACAGCCATGTGCTTGCTCCGTAAACTTTAGTTTAGCTAACAGTTCACAACGAGACGGTTTAAAATGACAATAACACCTCCACAACACTCAGTGTTTTATATTAACATATTAACAAAACAAAAAACAAAAACTTGTCTAAAATTAAGAGCGTAAAAACTCGTTTAATACCTGAAAAAAAGGGAAATTATTGAATAAAGACACCTGGACACGGCGCAACTTCTCCTCCTTCTGGTTGCGGTTTTCAAAGTGTGGGGCGCGTCTCCCTTAGGGGGCGCCAGAGGACTTCAGGGGAGGCGCGGGAAAAAATAAAAATATATATCTTACAAAGATACAAAGATATGTGTCTCATCACTGTGCGATGAAAGAGTAGCTCAAAAAAATCCACAAAACGACACAGTATGTCTGATCTTTGCTGTTTGTGTCAAAAAGTTTTATTCCAGCGCGAAGAAACGCTGCTAATGTCTCTGCTTTAGTTTGAATCAGTCATGAAGCTCCTGGTTGTTACATAAAGACAAAGAGGCTTTGACCGTGAAGTGAGACCTCTTGCTGCGATATACTACCTTTGGGTTAACTTCATTCTGGATCGTCATTGGTGGGTTAAAAGTGAATGTGGTACTAATCGATTCTCCTGACTCTGATTGGTCGACAGGTGTCAATCATCAAAATCCGCCAATCAGGATCCACACTGTGTGTTGTTTTAGCCTTAGCAGCACCGCTAGCTGTTAAAGTTAAATTGTTTTTTTTAAGTGAGGATTTTTTTTTTTACAAAAATGTGTTTAAATGTATTTAAATATGTTTAACAAAGATGTTAAAATGTGTTTAAAATGTGTTTTAAAAAGATGTTAAAAACATACACAAAGATTGTGTTAAAAAAAAATTGAGCACATTCACAAATAAAGATATTTAAAACGTTTTTACAAATATGTGAATGACATTTATTGTTGAAAGCTTTTTTTTCCAAGCCTTCGTGGAACATTCAAACATCAATAACAGTAATAAAAGTAATAATAATAACTGGGGGGGCGTGGCTGCCTTTCTCTTAGAGGAGGCTCACTATCCCACACTTTGAAAAACCCTGATATACATGATTTTGAAACGGAACTTTCTGCATGATGACTACTTTTCCTTTTGGTACTTTCATCCGAGGTATAATAATGTACTGTAACTATAATAAAACTCTATTTGGCTAGTTTCACTCTCATGTGGTTTATTATGACATTCACACGTGACATTTTGCAAACACAGAAAACAGAGTTACAAAAAATGACAAATGTAATCCGTTACTTCAACTCCTATTTACTTATGACTCATTTTCTTGAGTACTTGTCATTGGAAGGTTAAAAAAACAACATAATTATTACATTATTACATAATTCTTACTTTAGTTACACCGTTATCGATGCTAAAACCTGAAGTTTTGATGCGTGCAGATGACAGTCACAGCAGCAGCGAGGCACTTCAACAAACTCAAATAGATGAAAGTAAATTGGAGAAAATACACAGATTCTCTTATGGTTATTAAGGACAATCACATCGATTCTGATTCATTAATAAATAAATAAAGTGAAGAGAAGAAACATACCTTGTCGTGTATCGTTAGGAACTAAACAACTGACTCAGTTCTTAGTTTCTCCTCAGTGGCGGGTGGAGCTTTGGAGGAAACGAAACTTAAACTACATTTTCCTCTGGGAAGTTGAAGTAGGACACATGTTATTGTTGAAGCCTGGCCTGTTTTGCTTTACACACTAATAGAAGGCACATGTCATACCTGGATCGATTGCCAAAATTGTGCAAATTCTGTCCCAATTTTTGAATATACTGCAATCTGAGTTTTTGGTCTGCATGTTTTAAAGACACCACAATGAAGAGAGAGAGAGAGAGAGAACTTATGAACCGCATCAAAAATCATAATCAGTGTGCTGCCACATGTACATTTTGAAATTTAGAGGTTGAATACAGCTAATAATATAACACAAAACAGCCCAAGTTCTCTCTCCAGTGTATTTTTGTAACTTTAAAGTCAGAGATTTTTAGCCAGAGATTTAAACACATAAGTTTTCCCAATGATGTAATATATGTTAAATGAGTATAAACCAAAAGCTAGACGTGTGATTCAGCTCCACATGTGTTGCTTTGGCTAATTATTCCTCCTCTCAGGACTCTGTAGGTGTTTAGTTTTCTCTTCTGTGAACCTGCTAGGTTAAAAATCTTCATGTCTTTCATTAGCACGTACAGTTTTGTGACAGTAACAGTAATTAATTATTTGTTTTTTCATCAAAGCAGGGCTGCACCGGATGTTTTCTTTCTTTAATCACTGCAAACTTACAAGTCATTTTCAGAGTTCAGAGTTCATTTTAAACGGTCCAGTGTAGGATTTAATCACCTAAAAAAAGGAACCTGTTTTTGTTACCTTAGGATGAGATCTACATCTACAGATGTCGCAGAGTCTCTTCCGACATGAACCGTCAGGTTTCTACAAGCATAAGTGCAAGTACAAGCAACTACACAGTTAGATGTTACAGTTAGTCCTACACACTGATCTTTAATTCATGCTGTATTTAAAAACTTCAGTGAGGACCAGACACAGTCCCTATGTATGTTATGTGTTATCTAAGGTTGTCGCAATAAAGGAATTTTTCAAACTTGATGATACAACACTTGTTTTTTAAAAAACGTTTTGGATGCCATGGCAAAAAATAAAAAGGACAAACATTTTTTTCTTATTTAAAAAAACAACCTGCACACAGAGTTTGTACAGAAAGTCCCTGAACACATACTGAAGATGAGCTTAAGTATTTCCCACAGAAACACAGTGTAACTGCGGTGAGTTATATATTTTATTTAAATACATTACCACATTTCTAGCAAGTTATTTCTTATGTCACCATTTTAATTTCCCACCTTTTTTTAGTGTTTACTCATACACGTCTTTAATCAGCAGTATTTTTATAAAGTCGTCCAAAAAAACAAACTAAACTCACATTTTGGATTAGTTCACAGCCAGCAGGTGAGCCACCCTGACCAGAAATTAGCACTAACCAGCTGTGTTCACTGTTGCTTTACCTGATCCATGCTTGTAAAATAAAAATGTTTGCGTCTTCTCCTTCTCTCTCTGCAATTGTCAGTGCTGGGGGAGAGCGAGGTGGAGATCCACAAGCTAACTGATCTCAAATGTTTGTGATTGTAGTGCTTTGAATATCATATGCGTAATTAAAAGAGACTGCATCATTTTAAACACATGGTATCGACAAAGTACTTTTGACAACCCTAGCTGTATCAGACATGATGTCAAACAGTCAAACGGTGGCTACTAAGCTTTGCTCCTTCCTAAAATGACCATTTTTATTTCTATCAGGCCCATTGTGACTTCTTCTACTGCCAGCATGAGGATGAAAACTCTCAGTACTCTTCTTTCTGTCATTATCTGCCCGCGCTGTTGTTGACATTAAACTCCCTCCACAGGTACTGTTTCGTGTCTTTGGTTTCCCTGTTGTTGACACAGAATGGTCAGCACTATCACTGCAGTCGCTGCCTGCCTCACAGTCAGTGGATGAGGTGATAGTATTGATGTTTCTTGACCTCCATGCTGGACTGCTTTTTCTCTCCGTCTGTGGTGACAAATCGCGCTCTCTGCTCGGGCTCTGAATGCTACGATGGCATGATAGATGGGTTTCGTGCACGGCTGAGATTCTTGGAGTTTTTATTTGAAAGTTAGGACTAGGAGTCCTGCAGTGGAGATCAGCACTATCTTCTTCTGAAAAGAGACTGCAGCGGTGCGTGGAGTTAACCATTATCTGGTCACTGGCAGGCCGTGGAGGTGAAGGGGTGAAGTGTCTGTTCATGAGCCCAGACGAGGTGATCCTGTTACAGATAGTTTGTGTTTTCCTCGGTCCAGCGGAGGCTGACGTGCTTCTGCGCTGTCCATGAGTCTGAGATAGTGAAGGACTGTTAATTAGTCTAACTGATGAAGAGTTCCTGCTTGGCGGTGCACTGAGTGGTGGTCTGGGTTTAGGATGGCACAGAGGTGGAGGTGGATGTGGTCGCAGTGGGACTGATGTAGGGCTTAAAGTTTGCAGAGTCTCATCAGAAACACTTTGTCCTGCTGACAGTCTGAACGAGAAGAATCAGTGAAAGTACAGTAAGAATAGTTAAAATAGGAGACACACATTACCAGAAATTGTGAAGCATTGTGAAGAAGAATTAACTGTACAGTGTACAAGTACAGTGTGAGTGTTTTGCCCTCCCTCTGCTGGTCAAAGTGTGACTCTCATCTCATTCTAATGTGACTTATATGCAGTTTCTAATACGCTGCCTGGTCAGGCCTGATTGGCAAAACTTGTACAGAGTGGACAGAATCCTTGACTCTCTTTCTTTCTCCTCTTGGCCTCAGGAGAAGCCATCTTAGTTGTTTCTTTATCTTTATTCATTGGTTTATTTGGTGCAGTGTTTACAACCACCAAGCATTCTGGTTTGAACCTCAGCTGGGGCCTTTTCTGTGTGGAGTTTGCAAGTTCTCCCCGTGTCTGTGTGGGTTCCCTTCTTCACTTAACAGGTAAATTAGTGACTCTAAATTGGCCATAGGTGTGACTGTGAATGGTTGTTTGTCTTGTGCCACCGTGACCCTGATGAGGATAAGTGGTTACAGATAATGGTTAGATGGATGGTGGTTTAGGTTATGTGTGCCTGAGTGGGTCCCGTCATTCCCTTTACATTATATTTGTATTAAATTTGTGTCATTTAAAAAAAAGATCAAATAAAGTCATTTTTCTGCTTGATTCTGTTGTAGCAGTAAAACATACTAACCTGAACCTGTTTCTTAATTCCTTCAAAGGCAGAGAGGAGGGAGCAGGCGGTGAAGCATCAAAAGAAGAGGGGTAGAGCTCCAAGTCCTTTTGTATAACTCCTCTAAGCTCTTTCAACTCTGCACAAACACGAATGAAACAGTGATGAGATCTGAAGAAAGTACTGAAGCGATCACGCTGACTGTGTGATTGAAACAGACTGTCAGATACTTCATTACAGAAAACTATCAAAAGATAACAATCATCTCTGTAGATGAAAAATAAAACGCTCATTTTCAAGTTCTGCAAATGAACTGCTCTCTGATGTACCCAATTTGGTTTAACTGTCATTTGGCTCGGTGTGGATGAATTTGGCTGAGGTCCTCAATCGTTCTTTCATTCATAAATATGTTTCAGGGTGAGTTCCACCAGTTAATGGAGGGTGGGTAAAATTATCAACGTGCTCATTTCCATCTGTAAATTTACTCTCTGAGCTAAAGATTAAATGGGACGTGATAAAGAGGAGAACTGTCCTCAGACGCCGCGTGTCAAACAATAACGTGCCACCAGGTGGCGGCAAACAGCAAAGAGTTGGAGTATGAACTCACCTGCAAGCGTCGGCTCTGATGGGTCACACTGACTCTGACACCTTTGTTTAAGATTTCCCTGCGAGACACACAGTCACAGAAAGAACTTGTGTTAGTCGTGCAGCTTGAGCGTCAACATAATACTGTACGGCACAAACTGGGACACGTTCAGTGTCGTGATGTGGGGGAAAAAAGAGATGGTAAATGTATAAAACATGTTCGAGGAAGCGAGAGCTTCTGGAAATAGCAAAGGAACAAGAAAAAAAGGATATAAATAACAGCGCGAGAAACAGGAAAGGAATGTGTGTGTGCGTGTGACCGCTAAACGATTGAGCAGCAATGTTCCGTCATAATTTGGCCTCAAATATTTATATACAGAGCAAATGAAAACCATAGTGCTCTCTCTCTCCCTCTCTCTCTCTCTCTCTCTCTCTCTCTCTCTCTCTGTGTGTCCATAGAAGGCAAAACCTGACTGAAAAATGTTTCTTCATGTGTTTGATATCTGAGTGACTCTCTCCTCATTTCACACCAGCACAAACACTAATGAAGAGTCTTTATGGCAACCACATCAACAATAGTCTATAAACTCTAGTCCATTGCGCAAGCACACACACACACACACACACCCCCACCCAAACATAAACCACAGTCCTGGAGATTGACAGTTAAAACATATATTTTGGGTCTATTTTCCCAGTGGGATTCAAACCCAAACCTCCTAGTGTTTCAGAGCAGCAGACGAAGTATGTGTGCCGTCTCTGACAGTGAAGTGAAATCCAAAACATCTCACACACATACACACTCCGAAAATAGGCTTTGTGGTCCGTGTGGGGTTTGAACCCATTACAGTGGCGCTGACTTGCTGATATTTTAGGAAAGCTTGTATGTTACTGTTATTATTCCTGTACATAAACCCATATCCACCTCTGCACAGCCAACGCACACAACATCTCAGTCTCCAGAACCGCAAACACGAGGACAAGGGTCACGGTTCCTGCTACAAAATCTAGCTGAAATCAGGCGTTCATGGCTGCTGTCTTTTCATCATCTTAGGTGATCGTTCTGAAATATACAAGCTTGGGCTAACTGCCAGCAAAAAAAACCCCTCCAACATCCTGATGGAAAATCTACCATCAGCTGGTTTCATCAGTTGCTCATACGAGCTGCACCAGCTGACGATAATTCAGCCTAAGCAGGTCATGCTCTGTCTACTGTGCTGGTTTAATGGTGAACAGGTTATATTTTGACACCATGTCCAGCTTGTGTCACATTAATATTCTCCTGTATCACCTTGACTAACATCAGGCCACCTCTGCCCAGTTTAGACCAGCTAAAAACGACCAAAACCAGACCACCGCTGTCGACTCCAGTGACAAATTCCTCATTTACCGCAAATATCACTGTATGAAGAATGTTTTGATGCTCCTGCACTGACAGAGCACAGCTGATAATAATATTATAAACCCAAAGAGCTACCACACAAAACTCACATAATCTGCACTATTATTAACAAAAGCAACAGAGAAGACAACTTTAACCTACTTACATAGACCACCAACCCATCCATCCATTTTCACCAGAAACTGGAAACTATCCCAGCTGCCAATTCATCACAGGGCACATAGAGACTAACAACCAATCACCCTCACCATTTTGTCACCAGTTAACCCATTAACTCCATGTCTTTGGTCTGTGGGAGGGAGCCGGGGTTTGAACCAGGATTCTCCAACAACCCGTTATGTCATAAAATCACTGATGCATTCATGTAAACTAGTCTGTGAGAGTTACATCTGGATATTAGCAGAAAGCTGATCAGAGTGACAGTGAATGGACAACCTTCAGCATCACATTCAGTCACAGAACATCCCAAACAGATTAGATAACAACTCGTCAGCACAGAAGAGACTTCTGGCCTAACACGACCACAACCTTGAATTATACAAAACGACCAAAAGCAACAACGTCATCACTGAAATAAAAAAAATGGCTTGTGATGGATGAAAACAGCCTCATGGATGGTCCTATAGAAAATATTCTGAACAGTTACCGTGCATGGAAGCTGCAGCAACAACGCAGCCTATACTTTAGAGGCCAGGATATCTGAGTAAGAATTTCCACATAGTTTCCACAGCTTGAGGGTGATGGGATACTACAATTTTCTCATTCGACTGACTTTACATTAAACACATGCTTTGAAAAGCTGAGAGCGTTTGCTGTATGTACATACGTGGAGGTTACTCCCAGGCTGCTTGTGGGATCAAGTCATTATATGAGCTTCCCTCCTGCTAAGAGAAAATGGGTCATCACAGCTGTGTTTGGGATCGATTTATAATTGGTTGCTACACAGCGCACTGAAAAAGGCAATCTGATCGTACTGGCCAAAAAAATCCTGATTTGGTTCCATTTAAGAGCTGAAAAATATATAATTTAATCAATAGTTTTTTTGATTTAAAACAACGTAGCTTAGTGGCAAACACTGTCACGAGACATTTCGTGACATGTAAGCATATTTTCCTCCCATTTTCCAGTCGATTACCAGCACAACAAGACAACAAAAACTGCAGAAGACAGCTAATTATGACAGGCCTTGAAATACACATAACAGATGTTAACAATCATGACCTAAAAAAAATGGGACTCGAGTTGGAAAGTTCAAATGTTTTCCCACTGAGTATTGTCACTCTGGGAAAGATCTTTCCAATTCGGATCAGAATACAAATTCCTTTTCTTCATTAAGCACTGCGGATTTGAAGTAGAGGATTAGTGACTGACTGAAAGAATATGGTAGATATATTTTTCAGTGTTTGAAATTATATGAATTCACCTCTTCTTTGGAAAAGAAGAGAGAAGCTTCGGCCAGGAGTTAGAAAAGGATGAGAACTGCAAACCACAACCTTCTCTCTTATGCCTCTGCTGTAGTGTATTCCTTTATGATCCTCTCAGTAGGTACGGCTGTAGATTATTAGACTTTTTAAAGATTTATGGTACTGTAAAATCTCAAAATCACACAAAGAGCCGATTACAGTGTCCTCCCTTCCAGACATCGAGGAGTTATCACTGCAGCAAATAAAGGGAGTGCACAATAACCTCCTGTCATAAGAGCACAGCTCCACAGCTTCATCCCACCTGCTCACGCTTCAGACAGCAAACCTTCGCTTTAAGTAGCTTCTTTTCAAGGAAAGTGACACATTTGTGCTCCACCGCATTAACTGCTTTTACAGTGAATGCCTCACAACGACCAAGGAAAGTCTCTTTACAATTAGCCTCACACGCTCAGGTCTTTAAGACTGGAACAACAAATCATCGGGTCAGGAAACTTTTGTCCCCTCCTTCCACTCCTCGCCCAGTTTTATTTTGTTTTTCCTACAGTGAAAATGCCTGATGAGGTGTCTGTACCTGTGCTGTTTGGTTTATCTCCATGGCAGTACTATTGTTTGAATAAGTGGGTCTTCATGCAACAGACACAATGCTACTCTTCGGTCACACATCATATTCACTTTTGGTTCTGATCAAATATCTGAACCACAGACTTTGAGAGACTCAGTTATTTTTTCCTCTATGTACCGTTTTCCCATTTTTCATCTTGTCTGACTTCCAGACAAACTGGCAGTGCAACATTTCCAGGCATACACGCACACGCACACACACACACACACACACACACACACACACACACACAGAGGGTACAGAGATAACTTCCACATCTGGTCTGCAGAAAAGTCCTACATCTGGCCTTTAACTAACTCACTCACTCTCTGCTTCTATCATAATGCCAGACAGGCATGACAGTGTAGCCAGGCTGTAGGCATGCATGCATGTGTGTTTTCTCTCTTAATGTGTGTGCGTGTCCGTTTAAATGTCTCTGTATGTATGTAGTAATTTGAGTGATTGGATGGAGATCGATCTTACTCAGCACTGTAAAGCTCTTGGCCAGACAGATGGAAAAAAAAAAAACAAGCTTAGACTGAACCCTTGCAGGTTTCCTTTGAGTGTGTGTGTGTGTGTGTGTGTGTGTGTGTGTAAATGGAAACCTTGGCAGTGCCAAGAGGGAGTTAGCAGGTCTACCTGAAGGAGGTGAAACTTTTTCTTCTTCTTTTTTTTTTCAAAGTTAAAAGGAAAAAAAAGTTTTATTTGTAGGAAAGTGCCCCTGGTTGAGGAAGTCAGAATCAACGTTATGTATAATACATAATTTACCATAATTACAGTAAATAAAAATTGTGCAAATTGCATCTGGAACAAGAACTGGAACTCATATTGTCTGGCTAAGCTTTGTTCAAATCAAAGAACACTGATACCAAAGAAGTTTGGACAGCTAGGATATTTCTCTGCTGCAGTTGCAATGGACACTAGAACAAGAAAGAGAACATATTGTATGTAATACAATGTGGATTTTTTCTTCTCTATATGTAATATGAATAGGGTATCCAGACTTGCAAGTACAGCAAGGCATCATAACACAGGATTCTTACAAGGTTATATTGTATGAGCTCTGGCTGTTGAATCTGTTCACGGCTGTGTCAGTGCAGCAAATCGATATTTTGACTTTGGCCTGGTTTCCTATAAATAATTGTAGGATTTGGATCATTATTGCACTGGCAGCTGAAAAACAAAGAAGATTAAAGATTCATTTGGTGGTTGGCTAACTTCCATCCTTTTTTTTTTCATACCTTGAAATGCTCAACCAGCCGGCTCAACGCTTCACATTCCTCTGTTAGGACGGACCTACGGGGAGAGAGAAACAGCCTTTATGTTTATCATCAGTACTTCATAAAACAAAACAAGAACTAAAATCTAGTTCAAAGTGGAAACTTTTTATTCCACAGCTTCCCACTAGTGTGAATTTTGCAAAATGTTGTATGTTATACACAGTGTTGGGATTACTGCCCAAGTGGCAGCCTCTGTGGCTGTGAAGTGAAGCCAATGTGGAAGTGCCAAAAACTGCAGTTCCTCAAAGGGCCACTTGAGGCTGGTTACAGAACATTTTAATCTCTACAGGCTCCTATGTTAAAATGTCCAACTTCACAGCAGAAATAAACATGTTTACAGCCTGGTACAAAAAGCTATAGTTAATATAGTTAATAACTGTACCGAAGGAGAATTTTTATAGAACTCATCTATTCAAATTATATTAAGGCTTAAAGTTATGCAGCATTAACAGCGTTGCCACTTTGATTAACAGGTAGGTATTTGTTCGTGCACCCAGTCCCGACTCTGTTCTGCCGATGATCCACATCTTTACTACGCTGTCCATTCTTTATACTGTCAGTAGACTTATCCCATCCCCCTAATCAATATCTATAGACCACAGAAGATTAATCGAGCAGTGGTTATCAAAAAGATGTAATCAAAAATGTAATCCATGACAATGTAACTATAATTTAACTGCACAATTTTTCAAATGTAATCTGGTCTGATTATTGTTACTTATTTTTTGTAATATGTAATCAGTTAGTACCCAGTGCTGGTTATAGATTGGTGCAGGGATTAATACTGTATCATCTTCAAAACACAGATTAATAATGAAACCCATCACACAACTGAAGCAGTGTCAACAGAACATGTGCACTCAAAGTTTATCCTCTACAGTTTTCATAAAAGTACTGAGGATACAGTGTCCTACCCACCCCCCTCCCCTCCACATTTTCTCCTTCTCTGGTTACATAACCATAGGAGACTTTATTCACTTCTTTCAAATGAAAAAGAAACTTCTGCCTGCTCTGGGATCCATTTTCTGACAATGGGCCCTTTTGTTCTGTTCGACTCAGGAAATGGGAGAGAGAGGGAGAGAAGGAGAGGAAGAGAGAAAGGGAGAGGCTTTCTTCCAAGGTAGCCCCACTGACTGCAATGCCCCGTGGGCCTCAAAGTGAGGGATGGAGGAAGGAAAAGGAGGGATGGAGTGTGATGGAGGCAGGGCAACGACAGAAGCCACCGAGGAGAGCTGAGCGGAAATTAAGAGGAAAAACTAAGGACAAGGAGAAGCCTCCTGAATACTCAGTTACAGACTTACAGAGCATGCATGAATCCTGACATTTACAACAAACCCATCACACCACAAAGAAAAAAACACATCATTTAGTGTCACAAATCTAAGATGAGGATGTTTTTTTGTATTGTAGCAGTGTGACATGTTGTTAACTCAATCTCTATACACTATCTGCTCATACTCTATGGTTGTGGTTCCCCCCCCAAAAAAAATCAGAGGGGTCAGCGGGCGGAAAATATAATTCCCTTGCATAAAATTACATACAACTCATGTCACATTACCTCTGATTGTAGCGCCATCAGCCAGGCTGATATTTAACATATTGCAGATTTATCATTACAGGTGTTTATGTTTACCAATAAGTGACAGGAAATCACAGACGAATCAGGTTTGAGCTAAGAAACATTGTCTCTTATTACACCTGTTGTCGAGTAGTGAGTGCTGAGTTGTATTTTTTTATTTCTAAAATGTTCAGCTTAGTGTGTATCACATTTAAGAAAAAATACAGATCTAAGGGAACTACGATTTGTGTTTATTAAGATAAATATCAGTACCTAACAAAAACAAGTCTTGGCCAGGCTATACTCAGGTTGGGAACTCACTTGAGGCGGTCCACCACTTGGTCAATGTCAGTGATATTCAGCTTGCTTCTCATTGCCTCCACCTCATCCTCAGCAGTGGATCGGACTGAACAGTGAGAGCTTGGTCTGAAAGAGAATAGATAAGTAGTAAGACGAGATGAGACAAAAACAAATTAAAAGAGATTTTAACGCATTATGAAAAGAAATGCATCGTTCCAGAAAAATATTCAAGGTCTGATTTAAGAGTTTTACCTACCTGCTCCAATCATCGGTATCTTCACAGCTGGTATGGTTTCTGTAGCAGCTGTCAAGGTGACCCAGAGCGTAGTCCACAGTCTCAGGTTTGTACCGAAACATGAGCGCCTCACCATCACTATAGCAACAACAGCAGAGACAGAAAGAAATACTTTATTGTCTACTGTATCTGCAGCTCTTTCAGCGTTTATATTAATTAAATTTCAGCAGTACTTGAAGAGCATACATAAACTGAGAGCGGCTGAAATCTTTAAACATAAACTTATTTTCAATGTATTCTTGTTATTATATGTTTTATTGCCCTTTTAGTAAAGCACTGTGAATTGCACTAACCTGCATAACTGATTGTTTGAACTCTTAATAGCCTGAACAGAAGTGTAATTCTTTCTTTATGCAGTATAATCTGCTGGTGATTCCAGTTCCATGAAGGCTATACAATATGTGAAATCACCAGAACTATATTTTCAGAGCTGGGCTCATCGTACAATATTTACAATGATTAGATGATTGCAGCAACATTATATTATCTGAATGATCCGTGGACGAAAAAGAAGCAAGCAGATGGTGTGGGCAGCTGTAGGCAGGTGACAGCCTGATCAGTTCTGCTTAATCTTACGGCGCAACACGAGGGAGGGAATATGCATCTTTTCTAGCCCCTCAGACAATGCCATGGAGGTGTGTGTGTGTGTGTGTGTGTGTGTGTGGAGGGGGCATCAGGACCACACAAAAGGAGGCCAATAAGATAAATCAGTTGACTTTTACAAGGTACACACCCACCCACACACTCTCACAGAAAAAAATCCAGCTGGGGTTGAGAGTTTTTTCACATCTTCCTCCTGTTGATGTGGTTTTAAGCAAATCAGATACAAATGTTACATAATTTCTGGGAGAAAGTATGAACGAGAGGAAGATGTTGGACTGTATCTTGATGCTTTGGCAATATTTACCCAATTTCCATGCCAGCAAAGCATATATAATTGAACTAAATTGACAAACAGAGGGTTGTGGAGCATTATTAAGTGGAAGCGTTATTACGGGCAAGTGTGTTCAGTCTACTCCTGAAAGCCATTCGGCTGATACACACTTGGGACTGAGCCTAATTGAACGATCAAAGGCCTGAAACACACACACACACACACACACACACACACACACACACACACACACACACACACACACACACACACACACACACACACATTACACTGTATCAAGGTCAACAAGTATACTGAAGCAAACTTCAAAGAACAAAGGCGATTTCTGCTGGCACGGTCTGTGTAGCACAAATACTTTTTTTTGGTGGAGTTCCTATACAGCCAGTAAGAATGGGATGTTTTTTCTCCTTCTTAATGGAACTTTTTCTAATCCATTTACATCACAGCCAAAGCACTTTACAAGAGTGACTTGTGATAGCCGAGCAAATGAGGCTTCAGTTTGTGTCTTGTTCAGTGACACTGACACTGAGTTCTGCAGTGGGCATCAGACCTGTGGCCTTTTGAATATTGGATTGTCAGCTATACAGCTGAACATGAGGCCTTGATGTCATCCTGATATAAAGGTCCAGTGTGTAATATATTGGAGGCTCTATTTAGAGAAGACGGCAGAAATGGAATATAATATGCATAATGTATAATGCATAATATTTTATAAGTGTATATTCACCTAAAAATCAAAATTGTATTACCTTAGAACAAACCTTTAAAACAACAGACCCAGCAGGACCTCTTCCACGGAGTCCGGCATGTTTTTAGAGTAGCCCAGAATAGACAAACCAAACACTGACTCTAGACAGGGTGTTTTGCAGGTTTCATGGACATCACAGTTTACGTTCTGCTGGGAACGAGGGGGTTGCAATCTGCAACTATACCGGTAGATTTAACTAAATCACTTGCGTGACCTCTGTCGCCTCTCGGCTAAACTAAACATGGGTAAAGACGTGGATTGATGGTGGATCTAAGGTGGGCTGAATGATGCCTGGGTGCTCAAACAAGCCACTAGTAACGGCATCTCCCTGTCTATTAAGGCTGCCACGCTGTTAATTATTCATAACTGCATTGAAGTTGGACATTTTAATATGAGGGCTTATGAAGATTGACTCGTTCTGTAGACAGCCTCAAGTGACCATATGAGGGACTGCAGTTTTTGGCACTTCCGCATTAGCTTCACTTAACAGCCACTTGACAAGAGATTGACCCTTGCCAAGAACTAGTGTTACATTATACTGAGTATACTTCTTCTGATTCATGAACTATCGACACTGATGGAAGTCTCAGATTTTAACCATGAGGCTCTAGGGATGAAAATGTTGGTCAGCGAGTCCACTGCTTCAAAGTGAATAATCCCAACAACTATTAGATGGATTTCCATACAGTTCTGTACAAGACCTTCATGGTCCCCAGAGGACGAATTCTAATGACTTTGGTGTTCCTCTCATATTTACTCTAGTGCCACCATGAGGTTCATATTTGTGTTTTTGAGTAGAATGTTTCAACAATTATCAGATGGATTGCCACAAAACATATATGTTTCCCTCAAGATGAAACTTTGGTGATTCTCTCTGACTTTTCCTGTAGTGGCATCGTCAAGTCAAAATTTCAGTTTGTCCAGCACTTGCTAACACACTAAACTAGGATGGTAAACATGGTAAACATTACATCTACGTGGCTGAAGAATTTGTTTTATGATGGAATGGATCAAATGAGGCATCAAAATTTTCACCTAAACATAGGTCAACATGGCACAAATCTGTTAAATTGGTAGTTCCAACCACTGGACTGGGGATAAAACCTAAAACCACTTGCCTGCAGTTTATAGTTTAACAACTTGACACAACCAGAAAGCCACAAAAATCACAATAAAAAGGAGGTCGACAAATTGACAGGCCATAAATGGTTTGTCACAAAACATGGAGAACAATCCATCTTAACTTTTGCTTTTCCTAAAAAGGCCTCAGCAAAACCTGAGAGGTGACACAGGGCAACATTCCTGGCAGCAGTGAGCTAGTTGCTGGGATAGTTACCAGCTCATACATACTTGGACTCTCGCACATTCACATCCTCACGAACACATTACAATTTAACAGCCTAATTTATGTAACATAATGTAAGGATGTAGGGCAGTGCTACTAAACGATATTATCCCTCCAACAGTTTTTATGACATTCTTCAGAGTATTTTAATACATGTCATTAAATTGCCAACTGCTACAGCTCATCTCTGACCTGAGTTGGACGATTAGCTGTAGAAAAATAAAAACCAAACAGCAATTTAGAAAGCATTACCACTTCTTGAGGTAATAACTCTCCGATGATTGGGCATCATAAAAAACAGATACAGAGTACCAAGCTTCATTGCATTCTCCCTGTGAGAACGTCACTGAATGAGGTTTTACTTTAAGTATTTTTGCACAAACTCTTAACAATTTTCAGATGAATATCAAAACATAAAACACATCTTTAATCCAATAACGCTAGCAGTGACTGGATCTTTAGAATCTAGCCTAGTTTTTGTTGGCATTTGGTGTGGAATGCTTGGAAGACTCCCTCCTATAATTGTCCTATTGTTCCACAATTCCCCTACCAGTTTGCAACATCCCTGCGCCAAAAACCTTTGTTCCTCTGCTTTCCATCCCATTTGTAACTGACGAGGGAACACAATATAGCATTTTATGGCTACTCTTTGTTAGGGGGAAAATGACGCAGAGAGTGTGAGAGCAGGGTCTTAACCTACTTGTCCATACCATCTGTGTGCTGTGCTTGGTTTAGTCCACTGACCAAGGAAAAAGTAGAAATACAAATAATAAAATCGAGACAGGAAGTGCATTAGACAAATAAATCAGACAAATGTTGACTGTTCTAGTACATCTGGGACTTTCTTATCAAGCATGTAGCTTTTATACATTTAATCTGGATTTTAATTGAAACGGCATGTTGAAAAAGTTAATTTGCAGAGGAGTCCGTTCAAAAATGTGATTTAGTTTAACTAATGACTGACTGAGAGTCGACTGACAAAAGCTGTATACACAATGTATCAGAGTTGGCAAATGTGGAAGAAGTGAACACAAGGCTGACATGACACTGTCATAACCGTGGCTTAACACATGTCATGAGCATGAAAGAGTCTTTATGAATATTTATGACTTTTATCATCACGTTGTTTGAGATGTCTTTGTTAGGACAACTTGACATTAATCAAGACAACATAATGGTTATGATTATGATGGTGTCATGTCATTCTTATGCTCACCACTATGTTATGTTTCTGCTAAATTATATCAAAATCCTATTAGCATCACTGGCATTACTGGAGTTTATTTCTGTGAGTTTCTGTAATGGTTGTTTCGTGTAGTACAAGTAGGAATAAATTAAAACTCAATATGTTTTTGGAAATAATTCGCTCATAATGTACAGAGTGGATTTATGTGTGTGAGACCTCACACTTACCTCCCCCCTCTGCTGGCTCTCTCTTTGAGAGTCTGCAGTAACATCTTCACCTCGGCTCTCACCAGCTCTTTGACTGCAGGGGGGTCAGCCAGAGGGGAGCCCTGCTGACGAGGGAGCGGGGTCCCTGCACTGCTGCTATTATTTCCTTGCTGGCTCGACTGCCATATCTTGTGCCAAATCTCCGCCTGCAAACATTGTTAT
The DNA here is from genome assembly GCF_000972845.2 of Larimichthys crocea. NCBI lineage: Eukaryota > Metazoa > Chordata > Actinopteri > Sciaenidae > Larimichthys > Larimichthys crocea. The sequence goes on from NC_040012.1 coordinate 10,094,440, forward strand.
TATGGTTAGTGAAGATACATACAATAATGTCATAGTAACAGGGTATCAGTCAGTCCAGGTAACACATTCAACGCTGACAGCTTATGATCCTGCACAAAGTGATGGGTCGGAAACATGAGAATATTGTCAAAACTCAATATGATTGAGTGAAATACAGAGTGGACAGTCCACTTGCAATATGCTGCAAGCAGTAATCCAGACGTCCGTCATCCAGTGACTCCCCCTGACAGCCTCCCTGACTGAGGATGATAGCAGGACTTTTTATGTCTTAGAGAAGGTTGTTGAGGAATATCTTATTTTTTTATCGAGTCTTAGAGAGTCCAAAGTATGCCCACCATCTGTGAAAAAGCAATTATACTGTCAGTGTGCATACTCAGCAGTGCAGGTAGGTGCATGATTCCTGTCTAATGTGGCACCTAAATTGATCGCAACACTGTTTGTACTTGGAGGATTTAGAGGCAATGTTGAGCAAATTATCCACTGTAAGGGTATCTTGGCTTAGAGACACAGGGCTCAATATTTTCTGCTTTTATTTCTCCGAAAGTGTAAATTTATCTGTCTATTAAAACTAAAAATGAAAGCATATGGGTTGAAAATGCCAATGACACAACACTCTGAGTGAAAATGTTAAGAATACGAGTGCAAATGCTGACAATAGACTTTTTGTTTACCACTTAATGTAAGGGACTATGCTTGCAATCCATCTCCATTTTCCTCTTCACTTTCTATCAGGGAAAACATTTTCAAGGCTGTCCTTAGCTGTATTTTTTCTTTGAGAAGGGTTAAATCTGGGGCAACTAGACTTGGTTGTAGATCTGTGAAGACACTTTACACACCTCTCATCCAAGAGGCTTCTTCAGTTCTGACTGACTGTCGAGGGAGAGCTTCGAGACCAGTTTTTTGGAAAAATGGAGAAAGAAGATGACCTAGATGATTGAGAACCTTCACAGACTAATTGTTGCCTGTACACATTGACCACTGTCTTCTCCGAACAGGAAGCAAAACGACTTTTGGATGCAGAGGACCAAAATCCAGATAAAACCTTCTTTCAACCAATTTATCTTTGGTAAACGGTGAGCCTTACTTATGTCTGACAACACAGGGTTTTTGTGTGCTTCCATACATCTATCTATGAAGTTTAGGTTGGTCATAATCATTAGAAAAACAGCCCTGTCTGCTGCAGGACCAGGCAGCTTTTGTCATTTCTCCAGGATTATCACTGCAGATCAAGGAAATCAAAACTAAACAAAACAAGTCTTTATGCATGACTTCCTCTTTGAGCTGGCAAAAGCTCACTGGACTTACATACAAAAACAAAACAAGAGAAAATCATTGCAGGTTAAAAAAAGAGAAGAAGAAGGAAAATGTGTGTGTGTGTGTGAACGCTCGTGCCTCGGTGAAGTCTGGATACCATTAACACCTCCACACCTGTTGCCTGCCAATCATTTCTGTCATGTTGCAGTCAAAGACTTCACTTCAAACGAATACACTGGAGGACACTAAACACACCGCTTCTGGTCTTTGCATGTGTGTCCATTTGTGCGTGTTCATCACACGGTATGTTGTGCACACACCCCCCTTTTTCACTCACTCTGGCTTCCTCTGTCTGTCTTTGGGTGTTGAGGTGTTTATGTTAAAGGATTCGTGGCTCACTGGCTAACAAGTCGTTCCTGGATAATTTTTTTGCTCCCTCGCTCTGCTGTGAGACTGTTGATCTCATCCAGGAGCTATTTTAAGGGAGTGTTGTTGAAACCTGTCAGTTACCTTCTAGGAGCCATTAAGTTGAATTATTTAAATAGAGTTTTAGAGATACATTTAACTTAAAGAGCTCATTTTTCATTCAGAGTGGAGAGAAGGAGTGAGAGTGCAGAGGGAGGTACAGAGAGATTGGCTTTGTAGAGAGATTTGGAAAAAAGAGAGGCTAATGTTCCCTCTGATCTAACCGCCAGAGACAATGGAGACTTTGATGGAGGGAGGAATGGCGATATTGAGGAATGAAGGAGTCGCCTGCAGATCAAGTATTACTTTTCATAGTGGCTCACTGAGGGATGGAATTCATTACATGGCTGCAAGAGAAACAGACAAGGGCAGAGGAGAGAAAAAACGGAAAGAGAAAGACATGAAGATAGACAGACACGAAGAGGGGGGGAAAAAGAGAGAAGAGGAAGTGATCCAGCCTGCAGTGAAAGTAATAACTGAAGGAAACCTGCGTGTATGAGTCTGAGAGTTGAATAAGGTGTCTGTCCTTCGTTTTGTTTTTCCCTGGAAATTTCTTAAAGCTCTCAGCCTAAGTCTTTCTTTCCGTCTGAGGGCTTTACAGCCAGCCACTGCACACGCCCGAACTGTAGGTGAAAAAACATCAGAGCAAAGTCACACACATTTATTTTCTCTGCGCAGACACATACACAATCGAGTCAAAGAATACGAGTCGCTAACAGTCTTATCAACAGTTCAGGATTAGCCTCTTTAACCCTGTTATACCGACCCCCTGACTCACTAAGCTTACCGGGCCTCTTTCTGTGTGTGTTTGTGTCTGTATGTGAGCTGAATTACTCTGCATCACTCTGGTTTGATTTTAGGATTAATGCGTCTTTGAATAGTTCTTTAAATCCAGCTTTTGTGGTGTAAGAAGACACTTAATTTGACTATTTAATTGGGAAATAAATGAGTTTTTGAGTGTGCATGCTTTTCATGTAAAAAGTGTTTCGCAGTTGTCACAACAATCATGTGTGGTCAGCGTCTACCATGGCACGACTTCAGTGCTGAGACAGACCCATGCCCATGTGTTTTTGTGCAAACAGCGACTGGCCTGTTGGCTCAATGCAGGCTGATAACATCTACAGATGGAGAGATTTCAGTACTGAACAAACACACGACTGAAGAAAAAGAGGGAAGAAGATGGCAGAAGGCACAAGAGTAGAAAAAAGCAAAGAAACAAAAAAAAAGAAACTCCAGAGCTTTTTATATCCCACACAAAGTGCTGATAAGAAGAATGCTTTGTGTCTGTGTGAAATCTACAGCGACAGACTCGGCGTTGAGTGCACATGGCATGACCTCTCTTATGTAATTCAGCTTGAAAGGAATGTCCTCTCAGCAGACTAGGCAGCGTTTCTTCACATTTAGCTTTAAGATCAACCGCTGAGTCATTTTCAATACACTGTAATGTTGTAATATAAATCAAAACATTAGTTTGCAACTATTTTGATAGTTGTTTCATCATATAATCATATTTCTCAGTTCCTATTACTGTAAGTTGAATGTCTTTAGGTTTTGGACATCGGGCTCTTGGATGTGGAAACAGGCTTTCTTCTTTATTTCTTTAACATTTTATAGATGAAACAATTAATTGAGAAAAAAATTAATTGTCAGTTACAGCCCTGAATATATTTTAATTTAGCTAACTGTCTGTAAGATATAAAACTATGCAAGCTACAGCGTTTACTGAAAGTGATTACTTTTCTAATCTGATCTAATCTTTCTCTTCTGATTTTTCTTTATTATTTGATTTTTTTTTTCACGATTCGTGACCACATTAAAGGAGTTTTACATCACTTAGACTTTTCTCAAAATACTCTTCGGATTTAATGTAATTGATTGTAAGGACTTTCACACTCCACCTAAGTTGTGGGTTTTTTCTTATCGATTCTGCAAGTCTTTCTTGGAGCGAGATCTTTTTGCCAGAGTTTTCCATGCAAGGCCAGCTAAACTCTTGGCCCCAGAGCCGAGAGTTTAGCTGGCCTTGAGTAAATATTGATGTCTGTCTGCCTCATATTTGGACTTCACTGCAGTCCGGTGCCAGTTAACCCACATTTCACTTTTATTAGGTGGTCTGGGAATTGTAATTAATGAGTGAATGCAGCCAAACTAAGCTAAGTACACAACCTGACACCGCAGTTCATAAATTGTTTGGGCAAGGAATGCTTAGCAGAGCAGATTTTTAATTCGCCCTGAAACAAGCTTGAAAGGAAATTCTTGTTGATGGTTTGATGGTATTCTTGTGGGATCCAATAAGGAACAGACCCAGTGTGTGAATTCTTTGAGTGAATAAAACAGTAAAGTATGGAGAACAACATGAACATAAAACAAATCCACTGGCTGAATATGAAGAGAAACTAAACAGCCAAGAATGCAGCAGTATTTTGTCAGGAGGGATAAGCAGTTTTGTCGTCATGACAGGCCTCTTACCTCCGAGTGCAAGTCTGTGTACATGTCAACCAGGGAGTGGCCCAGTGCTGTACGGATCTTTGGCAGCTCTGACTCAGGTACATGTTCAGTGATCAGGCTCCACAGGGACTGGCTGGGGTACCAGAGCTGGTTTCCTTCAGGGGACTGCATATGAACGCCAATCTAGGGGTGAAGGAATGGAAAGAAACTGCAGAAACGTAATAATATACAGCATAGGTGGGAGAGGTCGACCAGAACGACAGTTCACAAGTGGTGACACTTCATACTTATACTGCAATACATTTGCAAGGGGAGGACTGTACTTTTCCTCTACTGCATCTATTTGACAGCTTGAGTTATTTTGCTGATTCTGATTTTAAAAAATGTGACAGATTTACCTACACAACAGTATATAACATCACTGAAAGCTAAGGCTGCAACTCTCACTACTTTTGATCAGTACACGTGGCAATTTAATGCATCAATCCATTATCTATCAACGCTTCTCCTTTCTGGGGGGGCTGGCATTGAATCCAGCTGTTAGTGGACGAGATTCTTCTACCATCATTTCAATATCTTATCAGCAACGTAAGCTGAGGAAACAGTTACGAGCACCATTGTGTATTTTTGCAGACAAAAACATGTACAGCCATTAGATCAATTCACAGTATTCCTCTTATTACTACCTGAACATCTTCCCTCGATTATTCCGGTTTGCTCTCTCCTCTGCCTCATCACTAGAGCTACCATTCAAATCATCACTGCTGCTGCTGCTGCTGCTGCCATCCTCATACTGAACCATCAGGTGGCCAAACTACCAACTTCACCTTCAAACTGCTGACAGAAACTCCCTGAAAACATTGCTGATGCTTCACGCGTACACCAAATGGCCAATTCATTAGGTATCTGATACAACATTAGGTCATTAATACAACAACATCTGCCATAAATGGATCACATTGGATTGTACAACTCAACTCAACTAAACTCAAACTTTATTTATATAGCACACTTAAAAACAACTGAGGTTGACCAAAGTGCTGTACAGGTTGATACAAATACATATAATACATAAAGTGCCATAATTACAACGGGTTAAGACAAATGCTAAGATACTTAAGTTTGGTTAAAAGCCAGGGAGAAAAAATGCGTTTTTAGGGAGGATTTAAAAAACTCAAATGATCCAGCAGATCAGATGTGCCAGGGCAAATTATTCCAGAGCCTAGGGGCCGCAACACAAAGGCTCGATCACCTTTGGTTTTTAGTTTTAATGTAGGGGTGATCAGTAGCAGCTGGCTAGAGGATCTCAGTGTTCTGGCGTGGGTGTGGATATGAAGAAGCTCGGTTAGATACTGGGGGGCTGAGCCATTACGAGCTTTAAAAAACAAACAATACAATTTTATTCTATAATCTATAATCTATTCTAAAAGCAACCACAAACCAATGTACCTAATGACGTGGTCAGCCTCAAAACAGTATATCTGTGAGTGATTATCCTATTTTGTACGTCTTATTTGGTCAATATCTTCTCCAGGCTGTATACATTCAACACCTGATTATCAAAGATGTGAAAATGTAATTATTTTTTATTAGCAAAATATAAAATCATCCTTAAAGAACAATATTTGCTAAACAAAACCCCTCACAACATAAAAAAAATAATAAATAACATTTGCCTAATGGCCAGTATCTTTGTCCACCACCTAAGTATGAGCGTTTTGTTGTTATGAACTCACATGACCTGAACACTTGACCCCTTCATCCCTTTTTATACTGTCTATGGTTCATTCACCACGGACAGGTGGGTAAATATTAGCAGGTTACTAAACTTTATTAGAAAGTAGTAGCTTGCTGACTAGAAGTGTAGCACGGTGTTTCGGTTTAACGAGAGACCGTGTTAACTGGTGACCGTGTCTGCGGCAATGACGTAGAGTTACTGCAGGTGTTGAAACGCGGAGACACGTAGCTGCCCTCGTTAATGCCATATTTGTTTAGTTTTTTTCCCCCTTCTCATTAACTTTACAATGTCATCTTTGGTGTTTTGTTTGACAGTTATGTTTTTCTCTTCCCCGTTTCAACGGTTGTCGCAACTACGACAAACACAGACTAATGGTCACCAGTTAACACGGTCACTCGTTGCACCGAAACAACGGCTAACTGTCTAACCACCTGTGGAATATACAGCCAACATTTGACAAAAGGGACGAGTTCACGGTGCGTTTCGGTAAACTGGCTTGTGTTAGACACGACAAAACTTTATAAATTGCGTTTACTGTGTTGCTACAGAGAAACAAACACTCACCTTAATTGGATCCTTGTATCCAAGAAGGCTGTGGTGGTATCCATGGCAAACGTTCCAGTTGCTACGGGGGAGATATCGCGAGATCTGTCGGGACTTCTATAGCTTTTTTAATTTTTTTTATTATTATCTCATTGATACACGTTTTATATTTGTGTTTTAATAAAAGAAAGTTGCAAAACATGTGATGACGCAATTTAATTATTTAATTTTATTATTATTATTTTTAAATATCTTTTTTTTTTTTTTTTCTGTTGTAACCACCCGTGCCCTTGTAAAAGTCTGGATACTTCACGATGTTAAAATGGGGGGAGGGATAGGCGTCAGCTGAGACTGCCGTGTGAACTCTCAGAGAGAGGCAGTGAATGCAACTTTCCCTCTTTTTGCCCCCAGCCTCCTCCACCCCCTTCCGGGCTCTGTGCAGAAGTGTGCGCAGCCCCAGCAGACCACTGTTGGAGGGAGGACTGAACGCCAAGGATTTCTGGGTTCAGTAACGATGACATAAACTAAACTTCTTTTGTAAACTCGGGTGACCCTGTGTACCAAATACCAGCTGGACTACAGTGGATGTTTCAATTCACTGACTTGCTCATTAACTTTTTGTTCTGGACGGAGTTGAGTCAAATAAATCATCATGGCTTTCAGAGTGCGCCTTTCCTTGGAGCGCAGAATACGCACGGCCGTTTTGGCACTACTGCTTTGCGCACAGGCCGGTTTTGGCTTCTCAGTCGCGGGGCAGCAGGAAAGCACCTGCGAGGCCAACGGTAGTATCTACTTTGTGGGGGAATGGTATTTTCTGGACTCCGATCACTGCACCCAGTGTGAATGCACCACCGAGGGTTCGGCGTGTTCCCGCACTGAGTGCACCTCTCTCCCGGCTGCGTGCATCCATGTCAGCCACTACCCCACCGACTGCTGCCCCAGGTGCGAGAAGATCGGGTGTGAGTACCGCGGTGTGGTGTACGAACTGGGGCAGAACTTCCAGGTAAGCCTGAAAGTGATGACACATGGTAAATTGCAAAGATGGGAATGACCTGTGATGTCTGGGTGGAGATTGAATGACCCCAAAAATACTCTTGTTATTATAAGGCCAGTTGTTCTCATCTTGGTGGTCAGGCTCCATGACAAATCTAAGGGGACACATTGTTTCTTACTGAGTTTTTTTCTTTTCTTTTTGCCTAGGCCAATTTATGAAATACCGGACAGTTTTTTACCTCCCCGGGTATCTAAAAAAAATCTTGAAACAGTCCAAGAAACTAAAATTCTTCCTCCTTGAACTGCTCACAACTCATGTCCACACTAACCTGTGCTTAATGGGTCATTAATAGAGGTTAGAAACTACTGATATAATGTCTAATGTCAGTCATACGTTTTTATAAACAGTTTAAACACTTTGGATACATGTTTTTTCCTACAGAAAGGTGAGCTTTAGACAATGTGCAGTAAATAACAAGTGTCACACACATACAAGCAAAGGTGAGAAGCAGGTTTATTGGTCTGTTTCATACAGGTTTCATTCTTTTTCTGTGACTGCTGTTTATTCAAAAGTGTAACTATGTGCAAGCATATTTCTAAACCCACCACCAGTTACTCCAAGCTTGTGTATTAACTGTATGAGCATATCCTTGCATACATCAATTTTCAGTCTATTTTCTTCCAAAACTCTGAACCGTTGAAGTAAAGTATGGTATGTTGGTATGTAACTGGAGTTTGCAGCAGGGAATTGGTGGTAAATGGCGCCCCCTTTTGAGATGGTATGACAAGGGCTTAGTGAGAGGTTCAGGCTAGAAATATGATCCATGCGAATCTCATGCCGTTTGTGTATATGTATGTGTGTGTGTGTGTGTGTTCCCAGCCATCAGAATGTGAGCAGTGCACTTGTGACAGTGATGGCATCGCACGCTGTCTAGTTGCAGATTGCGCCCCTCCACCATGTGTCAACCCCATCTACCAGCCCGGGAAATGCTGCCCAGAATGCAAGGATGGTAAGCAGAGAATAGCATGCAGGGATGAGTGTGTATGCACAATATTGTCCACTTAATTTTATGTGCTTCCGTGTTTGTTGTACCTACAGTCACACTACTTCTGTTGCTCATCTCCCTCCAGGTCCTAACTGCTACGTCAATGCATCACGCACCCAGGTGATACCTGCAGGAGAGCCCATCTGGGTCGACTCATGCACCAAGTGTCGTTGTCACGACGGTCAGGATGCTGGCTACTGGGAGGGAAACCGTCTCGCCACCTGTTCACGTCTCAAAAACTGTACACCTGAACAACCATCTGCACAGAAAAACTAATTCATTCCATCAGCAGGGAACCAGCTGTATCCATCTATGCATGTTCAATCTCTAAGAACATGCTGAGCCCTCCTGTGCAGCTGAACATGGTATAGCCAGACATCAAGGATAGTATGCAACTTCAAAATTTCTTCTTCTGGAACAGAGCTGAACAAGTACCAAAGAAATCATTTTAAAAAAGGCCAAAAGCCATCAGAAGAGATCAGCTGCTACTCCAGAAGGACTTTTTCATCCACGATTTTTGCAGTACCGATGAGACCCACTGAATCTGAGGTGGACAAGGCTGATACATCATCAGGCCTTAACTGCAGATTAGATTAGACAGATCAAAGCTCCGGCTTTGCAAAACTAAAGTACAATATCAACTAAGGCAGGTCCTGCATTATCATTATTATCTAAGTCAATAGATGTAAGACCTTTATTATTTCTAAAAAATGTTTAATCAAATCACTATAAACTAGTTAAGGCACAGAAACCATGTGGCCAGGTGGACGGGTTGGAGTCCTGGCTGGTGGATGATCAGTAGGAGCCCTTTCTTTATTCTGTGGCACCTAATAGGTTAATATGGCCATGTGTAAAGAAGAACAGATGAGACTTTATCCTGCCAGCCAAGAATATGAATTGCAGTCCTTGAAAACTAATAAGAACAGTGAAATTATGAAGGAAAGCATGATTAAAACTCTCTATTTAATAACGTGGACTGCAGCAGTGATGTAAAAATAAGACGTTTGACTTGCAGAGCCTCAAAATCCTTCAACCTTTGTGCTGAATGTCTGTACTCCTACAGAGAGAAAGCCTTTATTAAACAAATCTGTCAGGAACTGGAAAAAACAAACAAACGCGACCCTTGAAAGGAAGCCGCACTCTTGATATTTACCCTTTAATATTTCATCTGCATATCCACAGTTCCTTCAGAAAGTTTGATTAGATCAGTATATTTTAAGAGAGAGAGAGAGAGACTAATAAGCTTTTACAGAAGATAGTTACCCAGGAGGGTTTTTTCATAATTTCCAGACACTTGCTTTGGGAAAAAAGTAGCAACATAACAAAGCCAATGAGATTATTGGATGATGAGAAATTGTAATTGACCTGTCATGGTTTGATGCAGCACCCGAATGTATGCACAGCTGTGATGCAATTTAGACTAGGAAATGACTTAGCAAAGCAATTAACAATTTGTAACTGTTCTATAAATTCTGGAGTTCAATTTACATGCTAATTGAAATATAATCTATGAGACTATGGTCTAACATATGACTATACAGTAGCTGTAGACACAGGCGAGATTTGAAAACAGCGTTTCATTTAATGGAACGTTATTTTTTCCGTGTACACTGTAGAGCAAGAACAGCAATCTGTAATTTACTGCTTTATTCATTTTCAATAAGAAAGAGTGTGTAGCCTTTCATCGAAACCTCCCTTGCTATTTCCACAGTTACCACAGTTGTCATTTTCCTTCTTGAAGTGTCATTTTATATACGTTTATATGCAGCGCATCCTATTATTATTATCTACTACTTTAATCATAAGGGACCTTTGAATGAAAACCAAACTCAATATTGTCTTGTTATATGTTTATGTGAGGTGTTGGATCCTACAATGGCATTTACTTTACTGCATATTTAAGGCTCCCCAGCTGCTGCCGTATGAACTATATCATCACAACGCACAACGTTTCACTGCATTATTCTCCATAAAAAGCTCCTTTATGCAAGGTTTGGGATTAAAAGTTTTAGGGTTATGGACAACTTTTATATTTTATATCAGGATACTTTTAAGAATTAATACACTATTACTGTATTTACAACATTTTGAGAATGAGAAAGCTGTTCTTCCTTATTCCTGAATAATCAGAAAGAAGTTCAAAGGAATAGTTTGGCATTTTATGAAGTATACTTATTCGCTTTTTGCGCTAAGAATTACATGAGGGAATCCAAGTCACTCTCGCAGACGTTCAGTAGATATGAAACTACAGTCAACAGATAGTTAGATCAGCTTAGTTTAGTGAAGACTGGAAACAAGGGGTAACAGTTAGCCTAGCTCTGACCAAAGTTACAAAATCCTCCATTTGGCAACTCTAACAACATCTTTTACATCTTGACGTATCGGGACAGAAACAACAATTTGTTTTATGGTGTGCCAAACTATTTGTTGGTTAAAACCTCTAGAGGCTGGTTTTTCATGTTGGTTTATATACAGATTAAATAAACAAGATATAGCATATCATAAAGTGAGCTTCAGAGATGGTGGTAGGCAGATTTTGTTACCATTAGACAGAGCCACACAAGATGTTTCAAGCCTTTATACGAAGTTAAGTTAGTGAGCTGATGGCGGTAGCCTTATATTTACTGTGTAGACATGAGTGAGGTATCAGTCTTCTCAAATACTCTGCAAAAAAGGCCCGTCTACTATCAAAAGGGAACAGATACAAATCACACCCACGCATCATGTGGTGTGTCATGCTGGTAACATGAACGTCTTGTAAAATATTCCAAACGAAAACTCATTTTCAAATCCATTAAAAAACTCTCAATCTGTGTTTCCTCTTGAGTTGTGTCTCTGGTTTTACTTGATCTCAATCTGTGTTTCCTCTTGAGTTGTGTCTCTGGTTTTACTTGATTTGAAGAATTTGTTATTTTCTGAGCACAGTTTGGCTCCTTTCCGAGAGGACGCTATCTTGATTTCCCTGCAGTGCTTTTCTGCTGACAGTTTGGGACTATCGAGCCCCCTGCAAAAACAATAAAAAGAAGTAAACAGTAGAAAGAGAGACAAAGAGATGCCTTTACTTACTTCACTCGCAGCATTAAAACATTATACTGTTGGGAGGGTGGCAGGAAGGACGGAAAAGAGAAAATGAAAAACTGCAGGAGTCAAGCCGAATGTAATACACAGGGTGGTGAAGTATTTTAGTCCACCAGCTCGCCGGGACCACACAGAAACTACAGTAACAGGTTTATGTGGGTTGTCATGGCAACAGGAAACAGGGTTGCCAAAATCCGGTGATATTAAATTAAAACGCTCTAGTATTGCCTCAGTGTGCAGGTGAAAAATCATTTATTATGAAGTTTATATTCATCCAGTAGACTCCTTGAGAAAAAATGAAAACACGAAATACACACATGTAATCTTTAACCATCAGATTTATTGATTGTATAGAAAAAGTAGGTTTGATATGACATAATGCATTCTATATAAGATATAACATTTTCAACATTCAATGTACAAAAAACAAAAAACAAAAACATAGCTAGAGATACAGTAAATGTTTAAAAATGCCCAACAGGCCTGAAAGTCCTGTCAGCTCTCTGCAGCAGACGAGCAAAAAATGTATTTCTAAGAAACGTTTCAAATACTCAACCGCCTGAGGTTTGCTCGACAACTGCAACAGCTTCAAAAGTCCAATAAGAAACATCAGTCGCTCCTCACGGTCGTTCTTATTCTCAAGTAAAGGAAACGTTTCAAATACTTTTTTTTTTTTTTTTGCAGAAGTTTCTGTTGCTCATCTTTACATCTATATCCCAAGTTACTGTTTATACACACCGGGGTCATGTCTCTCTTGCTACATCCTTCATTTTTTCTTCATAAAGGGTTTCCTCTAAGCTGTCAGAGTAGCATTGATGGAGCCAGAATTTTAAAAGGGGCTCTCCACAGAGTTTATGTATGAAGTTTAGTTAACTGACCATGACGAGTATGACTCAACCTGTGAAAACAGCTGTATAATGTCTTCTGTGGCTCTGGAGGGTTTATCTTAGCTTGGTCTTGAGACCTTAAATTTTGAATGCAAAGCCTGCTTTATAAACTGGAGGTGTGGGGATTTAGGAGCAAGAGTCTAATAGAGTTGTGAAGTAGACAGAACTGCTTGTCCCACAAGAATTTTCCCCATTTAAAACCTTTCTTTAAGCAATATCCACGAAGAACTCACTTATGTCACAATCCTACAGGTTTAGGATATAACCACCAGATTTTACTTTGAAAATCACTTGCAGTCTGTCAATCTGGCAGACGGCTCTAAATACTACAATACCCATGAGCTTCAGGTGCCATGGCTTTAAAATAAAAGCCAGTCAGAGCTGTAGTGAATTCAAAATGCTTCAGGCAATTTTTTGAATTCATTTGAACTGCAGATTGTAAAATCAGTTTTCTCAAGCTCTTTTCTCTCGCTCTGTGATTGGATTTTTCCCGCCAAAATAAACCTTGGGAATTGTATCATCCAATATTTTGACTCCGATGAACACAGTTGTTCATCTTTTGTTTAGTCTGATTTAATTTCAAGCAGATCCAAGTAGTATAAACGCTTAAACTGTTAACACTTAAGCAACCAACTCCAACTTCACAACTCTATGAAGGACTCTATCCAGGTGCATTATGGGCAATGTAGGAGCCAGTGTTTTTGGATCTTAACACATGCAAGGGACTAAAAGTAAGTCCAATTTGAACCATTCTTTTTTCTAAATCTGTCTTTCAGAAGTCACCCAATGCTATGAGAGTAAAACACTACATTGCTAGAGTGCCCCTTTAATAGTGCAGAACAGGAAACGTTGAAGCAACATCTGTTATTTTATCTGTCCTGTACTGATGATAAGGATTTTAAATCAACAGCTGAATTAGAGACAAAAGATGAAGTCAATTTTGGACAACAAATATGACTGCAGTACAAACTGAATTGAAACCAACTCTTAAAAATGCTATTGCCTCATATCCTAATTGAAAGCAGGATATGGGGCGGATGTGAACCAATCTGTAATATTGCACAGGGTAAGCTGTAAACGGTATAAAGAAAAGATTGTATTGACCTCCCCACATGTAGTCTGCCCACTGGGGACAGGACAGTTTTGCACTCTGAAGTATCAAAATAAGGAAAAGAGAAAGGATGAAAAGGAAAAAAAGGATAGTCAGATGTTTTGTTGTTTTGCAAAATAGGGAAGACAGAGAGTGGGGATGTGTACTGAGAGGGGAGAGAATAGAAAAATAAAAATAAAAGGTACAGTAAGATTCAGAAACCCAAAAAGAGGCCCTGTCGATATCTATTGAAAGAAGAAGCATTCTTGTGAGACACAGCTGCGTCTGAAGTGGGTCCACCACAAAGCACGACGGAGTGCCATTGACACACACAGTCTGGACTCGCCAGAGCAAGAAAGAAAGGCAATGAAAGACGAGATAATGAAAAGAAAGGAGGGAAGACTCTGTGAATGTGTGTTTGAGCTTGAGGCGAAGATAACAGAGAGCCAAACAGATGGGAACGTTTATGCCTCAAGGCTGACCAAAGAGAAGGCAAACAATATACAATTCTCACCAAAATAAAAGCCCTAAATGATACAAAATTCAAATAGTTACAGCGTTACACAGAAATCTTCTGTGTATTTTTTTTTTCATGATCTTTACTGTATTATAACTTATGCACATTAAAATGCACATCTTCATTGACTGATTTTACACCCCCAAAAAATGACCTTCAAATGAAAAATAACCCTGTCTGCAACTTACTATAGCTAACGTCTGAAGGCATCAGTTTGGTGTTTAGGCGTCAACAGTAAGAACATCAATAATAGACGCAAATAGAAACAGGAAGAAGAGTGACGTATCAAAGCATGAAACAGTCAACTGCTTCAATACAGATGTAGAAAATTATGATAAAATATTTTGTTTGTTAGGTTTTCACATGAGGAAAGTTATGAAACTCATATGAGACAAAAACAAGTTTTAAAATTAAAACAATAATTAAAAAACAACAACTCAGACTGTTTGAATCATTTATGAAATCCGCCGAACAGAACTGACAGCTGATGATGATAAAATCTGAAGCAGCAATAGAGATGTCAGTCAAACCGCTTGAACGATAACTTCTCATTACTGCCTTCATATTCACAATTTCCACCAACAGAAGACGATCACCTCTTAATTTCCTCTTTCCAGATATGGTGGTCTTCAGTTTTCTTAAAGATTGAAAGAAAAAAAAAAACATAGCAGAGAGAGAAAATGGCCTCGCAACAGTTAATGACGTGAGACACTTTTAAAATCTGACTCCCAGGTTACATTGTAGGCTAAAAAATGACCTTCAAATTTCATTACCTTTCCTCTAGAGCCAGTGTAAAAGTTACATATCCACATGCCTTTTCCTGTAAAACATGACTTATGACTCTATCCTGACAGCTCATTTCTCATATTCAACTCCTCTGTGCCACATATATCTTCATAAAACATGGTAAATGCCCAGTTTTGTAATGAGATATCAATATTTCTACCTCATCAAATCTGTACTCTAAGGGTGATTCATTTACCTCCAGCTATCTGAATCTTGTAAAGACAAACATGTACCTTTAGAGCACAGATTACCAAAAGAAACCTTTTATCTTTCTTCGAGTGAAGTGAAAAAACAAAGTTTCCAGGAACCTAATCTCCGATATGTGCCACATGGGGTTACAATCATGACTGAGCTGTCAGTAAATCTTTGTTGTTGTCTTCAGTTCCTTGCGTTCCCAAAGGTAGCTCCAACCACACGGAGAAAACTTTTCATATCTTCAGTATGTTTACATTTGTTGCAAAACTTTTCCATCACTCCACTAAAGTCAGTTCCAAAGTTTTAGTTTAGATATAAAAAAAAGAGAGAGAACAAAAAGAGAGTTCTTATGAGTTTGTTGCTGCTGACAAACATGTTTTATCAGCGTGTCCCAGCACTGTTTTGAGTCTCCTGCAGTAGATGCAGGCACAATACACATTCATTAATTGATATCGGAGGATTTGATTGAGTAATTAGATCCAAACAGGTGACTCCCTGACAAAAGTGTCAATATTAAATCGTCTATTAGCATCATTTGTCAAGTTGCGAGTGAGATTTCTTTGATGTGCAGTCCATCAGATACAATTCCATGGACTCTACCTTCATGTCACCATATTTACTTAATGTTACAGTTTGCCTCTAATGGAAGTCCCCATTTTCTTGATCACCACCGTGGATGCTTGGAAAGTAACATTTCAAAGGTTTGTTGTCCACCGGGTTTGCTATTGTTCTGATATTTCATTTCCAAACCAGCAGGTGTGTCTTTGTCTTTGCATCCATTTTGTTTCCATGAACTTGGTCAAATATTCCAAGAAATCTTTCTTGATGCTGGCCAGTATTTCCGAAGAAGCCAAGAGAACCTTCCAAAGTTTGAAATAAAATCATCCAACAATAAGTCCTGTTGATATGTCATTGGATGTCCTTCAGTCTACAAACAATTAGTAATGGGAAGGCTCCAAATTCGACTCCAACCTTTGACCAGCCATGATATTAGAGCTTTTTGTCCACACTCTTTAATTCTGAAGTCACTGATTGGCAAAGGTAGGAGATGTGAGGCCATTGGCTGCTTGAAAAAGTTGTAGGAGGAAAGCGCCTGAGTCCTGGTTACGGAAATGGCTGAAATCTAAAAACAAAAACAGAGAGAGGGGTAAAGAGGGAGATAGAGACCATAATGTGCTTGTCATTTTTTCCCTCTCTTTCGCTCCCACATCTGTCCAGATGTTTACAATGTGTTCTTTTTATTCCCCTCTTTTGAACTCTCTTCCTCTCGTCGTTTTTGCCCTCCAAGGTCAACCCTCTCATCTTCCTCTCTGCCTCTCTCTCTCTCTCTCCTTAGCCCTTGAAAGGCCGAGGCGGTGGTTTGCCGATCTCCACAGAGATATTTGTGTAGAGAGGGTATCTCTTGACCTGAAGCACTCTGTAGGTCAGTGAGCTGATGCCGTCCTTCTTCATTGTGTTCTTCGTGTTCTGTATTTTATTAAATCTGGAGTGTGAAAGACAAAGAAAGAAAGAGAGAGAGAGAGGTGGAGGGAGGGGAAGAGGAAAGAAACAATGAAGACAATTTAATTCAAAACAATAGCACAAAAGCTTCAAGGTAAAATCTTCTCTGACACTATTTTAGTACATGTTTGTGTAAGTGTGTGGGTTCATCTGTGTGTTTGATTGCTTGGACATAGGGGGGGTCTGTGTTATTGTAAATTATGCTTTAGGAAACAAATAATCCCAGGACTGACTCTGGACATGTTTTCTGTTGGAATATTTTACATTAGAGACGATAGATCCTCTGATGATACAATGTTAAAGTACAAGAAGAAGAAAGGAAATCAAACATGGAGAAAAAAGGTTTGTCACTTCGGTCCAATGCCAGTATTTTATGACAAAGCCAAAGTTTCTGTCTCTCGGCCCTCAATGTGACAATATTTGCCAAAAGGTGATCCCAGTGGCTACAACGAAATACAGCTGTGCAACATTTTTGGCTTAGGACCCCTTGAAACAAAGCGTACATATAACAGTTGTGACCAATCAATCTAAAACTAATTTACAAGTAAAAAGCATTAAAGGAAAAACTTGTCTTCTTTTCTGCTTTCCTCTGTTTTTTAAAATCATCCACCGACTTCTTAAATGTATTAATTCATTGCAGGAGTCTCGATCAGGTGGGAACCTACCGAAACATAGCAAATTTGATTTGTCATACAGGTAAAGATAGGACATTCATAATCATAGATCCTGAAGTCCAAATGCATAAGTAATCACTATGATTAGGTATCTATGTACAAATGCAAAATCTGTAATGATGAAGATATTGGCACTGGAAATGTTCTGGGTTCCATTTGTGGTCTGAGTAGTACTCATCAATGGTTGGTTGCAACAGTCCATGCGGTGACCCATTGGCTGCAATCTCAAAACCAATAGTCTATCGTCTGACCATGATTTAGCCTTGTATAAGCTTCTTTTTTAAAGTTATCTGTCTTCATATGCTACTATCTGTTTATAGGTAGAGTAGAAATGTGTCTTTATCATCAGTCTTGCGTTCAAGTGGCTAATCGGACTATGGAGGAAGTCCTGGCCCTGGATATCTGTTATCCATTTTACAGATCCTGTTGGCCCCAGAGGCTATATCATTGTCAGATGATAATCGTTGGGTTCTTGGATTATGAGAGACTTTCACTGGAAGCAAACATAACAGTCTAGTAATAGTGCTCAGGTTTTCCAGGGTGCATGGAAACCCAGTAATATCAAGCCCCATTTAAACAAACAGGATGTAATGCCTGATGTTTGGATTGATTAGGTCCATGTTTCTAACCTGAAAGCAGAGAGAAGAAACCGAGATGTTGGATTGTTTGTTTGATTGGAACAAAGCACACGTCCAGTTTTCTTTACTGTGTCGACCTTGACCAACAAGTGGTGCTGTTGCATTGCACTGTGCCCCAGTCAGCAGTACTATATACCACGGCCACCTCAGTTTGTCTGACTCGTGCTGGAAATCCTCCTTCCCCATTGGCTGTGATTCAACAGTTACATCAGAATGCTCTTACGTTAGAATCTGATCTGATTTTGGTATTAAAGATTGGAAAATAATTCACACAGTGTGTCAGACAGATACACAGTCCTGCTGCTTGCGCTTCGGCTCAGTTTGTGATGCAACCTCTGGCATTAAAAAAAGAGTCATAACACAAACTCTGCTGTCACCCTTGTAGTAGTTTTTGCAGCCAGTCAGAATAGAAATGAAGCCACTGTGTGTGTCTAACCACATGTTTACAACACTCTTGTCTCAAAAATACCTTTTTTTTTGTTTTAAAGGGGGTCTGGGAACAGAAAAGAAAAAGCTGATGTGTGCAAACGCTCAGCCTTTTTTTTTTTTAAAGACAGCAGTGACTGACAAAACGAAGACGTTTTTCTTAATGATATGCTTGGACGTACAACCAGAGTTGACACTTCAGTCCGGCATGGACCACTGAGTCTACGGAGCCTTGTCAGAACTGACTAGTGAGGATCTCTCTCCTCTCTCTGCATCGCTTTCTCCTCCTGTCTCTGGCAAATCAAATCAAAAACAGCTTTATTGGCATGAAAGGAAGCAGAAAAAATGTTGTCAAGCATCTTTCCCTTTGAACAATATAATACAATGGGATCTAAATACAATTACATGTTCTCTGACTTCTACCAAAGATTGGCACCTCTATCTAAAAGGAAGGGAAATTAGTTTAAGAGAAAGAGTGCAAGCAAGGAGAAAAGGCAGGAGGTTTAAACGGAAATGAGGGCTCGGAGGAAGAAGGGGAGAGAGATAAATGTATGTTTGAGAAAGAGCCTGACAGATGGAGCGAGCAAAATATACTGATATTAGAAATTAAGTGAATGAGAACTGGGAGGGGAAAAAAAGAAATCTTTCAAGAGATTAAATGAAAGAAACCAATCCCTACATACATATAGGGAACATCAGATGTGTGTACGCTCGCTCTGTGTGCATCATTTCAAAACTATTACTCTTACTTTTATTTTACAGAGTTAGAGGGTGAGACAAAGACAGTTCTCCTTACATATTCATTAGCCTGATTTCCAGGCGGAGTCCTAACTGGGCTAAGTAAAGCTCTATTTTAATTCCACCGAGGGGTCTCGCAGGAAAACATTTCTGGTTTAAGATCTCAACAATAGCTCATCATGCCAGTTACTGAGGGTTATTTTGCTCTGGTGTCATATATTTTGAGTCGGCTCACTTGACCCTGTTGTAGAGAAACGTCTCAATGGAATAGTTCAGTATTTTAGGAAACGCGCTTAAAGAAGACTCATACCACTCCGTATGCTAAATGTGATGCTATAATGAACAGCTGGTGAGCTTAACATAGCACAAAGACTGTAAACAGGGAAAACAGATAGACTAGATCTGTCCAAAGGTAACAAGATCTGCCTCCCAGCAGCTCTACTGCTCAGTAATTAACACAGTTAAGCTTGTTAATCAACACGTCGTATTTCTTTGTTCTCTCAACTCTTTTTAATTTAGACAAAACTGTTATTTGAACAATACAAATACTTTCAAATATAAAAACTATGATCACAAGAGACTTGTAGCAACCTAACGTCCAACCAAAATATGACATTATACCCATTATGAATTAATATGTATACATTATTACTTCTAGTTAATCGGATTTTAACTGTATGATGTTGTTCTGGTTAAATTCTTTCAAATTTAACAGACTAGAAGCTTTCATTAAAAAAATAATACAACCATTATGACAGACATTAAAACACAGTACTGTAGGCTGACCCTATTCATCGATGGACAGTTTACACAGGAGGCAGGTTTATTCCCAATAAGAAGATTATTTATTGTTGACTGTTGTTGAATCTTAAACACAACTGGTTCAAGAACCAGAGCTAATTTGGAAAAGGAAAATTAGTACTCCTTTCCAGTTTGGAGTCGTGGTTGCTGTGTTTTTGAACCATTCATTTTACCTCCGCTTACTATGCTGTCATCAAATTTTAGCTCCAAACTACTCAATCAATACATGCATGAAAGTGACAGACTGATATTGAAACTAAATATTACAGAAAATACAAAACTTTGTTTATTTTACATTCCATTCTCTCAATTTTATAAGGCTGTTAGTATAATTTGGGTTTATTTTAATTAGATTTTGAATGATTTATTTTATAAAAAAAAAAAAGAGATTTCTCCATTTATGAATAGAGAGAGGTTGCATACCACCAGTTGTATACATGCCATATTAAATAATGAAGAAGACAGCTCAATCACACTGTAATGACCAGACAACAAACTGAATAAGATAAGGTAAATTTGTCCAGCCATCAGTCAGTCTGGTCTATCAGATCACAGATCACACACACCTGACATTGGTCAACTGGCTGTTAACATGCCAGCAGATTAATGTGACCCACATCTGACGAGCATGTCCAGATGATTTACTACCCTGAAATAGTCCAGCACATAAGCAGCAGATTGTCTTGTTTTACCTTTGAGTTTATGTACAGATAAAGCAATTAATGTGTAAATTAATAAGAGTTATAGGTGCTGGTAGGTGGAACCATGTCGTCACTTTCCCTCCATTTACAGTCTTTATGCTGCTCGCGGTAACATCATATTTATCGTACAAACCAGAGAGTGCTATCAATGTTCTCCTCTAACTCCAGAAATAAAAGACAAACTATTCCTTTAAGTGACTCTAAATAAGATGGTAAACTTAAAGTCATGTTCAAGGTAAACACAGTTTTACAGAGGCCAGTCGTACACACACACACACACACACACACACATAAACACACACCATATCTGCACTGTCCCAGGATGATAACATAGGAATGGAATATTGAACAATGTTACTGAGAGACTAATTCATTTGCAATGCATGAAGCAGCATTCGCTAGACAAAATGTGTGTGTGTGTGTGTGTGTGTGTGTGCAAACAGATACTCGCGGCTGGTGATGAATGTGCCTCCTTCTTACTTCCGCTGGCCCAATATCTCATTGCTATGCCTAACCAGCATCTCTCGAAAAAGGGCTGAGAGAATGGACTCCTGTGTGAGAGCGTGTGCATGTTTGAGTGAATGTGTATGCATGTGTGTGTGTGTGTGTGTGTGTGTGTGCAAGCAGAGGAGATAGTAAACATTCATCAAACAGCCGAGACAACGCTTCCCTTGGTAAATGCTGGACATTACGCAGGTACTCCAGATAAACTCTCCCAAAAGGCTCAATCATTAATCTGAATCTAAACAGAAAGGCAACCCAGCACCTGAAGACAAAGAGCGGGAATAAAAGCTCTGTTTATCTGTGTAATTGAGTGACAGACCTCTGTCTTAACGGCCCGAGGAGGAAGACTGGTGTTGTTTAAGGTAAAAGACAAATTGATGTTGTAGGTTTTTGTTGTAGAAGTGAGTTTTCGAAGTTTACTTTCATTCATAAAACTGTGATTATATGTAAATATATGTTGTCGTAAAGGTGGAAAAGTGAAGCTGGTCCTGGGCTTCTTACATCTTGTTATGTCAATCATAAATATCTCATATCTCTTGGCAGGTATGACTCCATAACGGCCTAATCTGACAGAGTGATCATCAAAAAAGACAGATATATCATATAGACTGATCTCAGCAGGATTCTTCAGGGAACAGAAAGTGGTTCAAGGCATTTTTCATAGCCAAAGTCAAACTTGTCAAAATAAATAAAATTCTAAAATAAACTCAAAAAAGTCCTGGAAGAGATCGAAACATGCTTTTTCTCCCGTAATTTAACCAACCCTTGTTAGCTGGGCTGCCTGAACTGTGAGCTCAGGGGAATGTGCCTCTTTCTAACAGGGAGGGGAGACAGTGTCGTGCCAGAACCGGAGCTGGGCAATTTAACCGGGCTTAGCGGCCTCTGTGGATATAATGAAGTACGAGAATGTTGATGGGGGAAGCTAAGAAGAAAAAAGGAGACAGTGGCCAAGAGGAGGCTGCCAGACTGGAGTAAATCTGGGGCTGACTCATTGGACTCATTGGTGAGAGCTTTGTGAAATAAAGGCTGAAAGACAGATAGTAAGTAATATTATCTGGCTTTACAGCTTTAAAGTTTTACAGCTGTCCATATTTACAACACTCTGAAACTGGGGGCGCTAAATCGCACAAATACCAATTTCTACGCAATGTTGCTTTAATGCATTTTTAGCGAAACCAGTGGTGTGGTGTGGGACAGCAACACTGGTTGATCAGGCTGTCAATCCAAGAACTATTGGATGGATTACCATTAAATTTTGTACATTTGCACATTCGTGTTCCCCAGATGATGAAACCATAAGACTGTGGTGATCTCCTGACTTTCTCCTCTAGTGTCTAGTGTCCAATAACATCCTTAACTAAGATGAACAACCAGCTGAACATAAACATGCGTCTTAAAGTGACAGACCTCTTCTTCTTGTTACCAAATTTCACACACCAGATGACTTGCTAGACTGAGGGCTGAATGCTCTCACAGACAAACAAAGCCCTCAAAACTGCACAGAAAACTATTTAAAACCCCCTCCGGCAGACGGAAATTGATTAATTAAAATGTTCTGTACTAAGCGACATACAGAGAGAGAGTAAGGGGAAAAACAAAAAGCCCTCTCTCCTCCACCCAACACTGCATGAACACTGCCATGAGGTGGCTATCCATCCTTTCACAACATCCTGATTATTCTGAGCCGCCACGCTCGAGTTAAGTCCAAATGCCACTTCTTTTCAAAAGATCCTTTAAGCTGAAATTTCCGAGACATTATAACGAGTGTCCAGGAGGGCCGTGAAAAATGAATTTCGTGCCGACTAATAGGCCGCTATTTTTTCTGCCCCTCGATACAGTTATGAATAATGTATCAGCTCCAAATAAATAGCATCCCTGTTGGTGTCACCTCTTATTGAGGAAGTCTGGTGCATGGACCAGAGAGAGAGCAGAGCGACGAGTGTGAGGAGGAGGTAAACGGGAATTGAGTATCAAGTAGACTCACACACACACACACACACACATACAGTCACTCACACACCTAAACACACACACTTTCGTTCAGTCTAGTGGCTGATTTATTGATTTTGATGAAGGCAACTAGACTAGTCTGACCTAGCCGGCTCCCATCTCTATTGGTGTCATTTCAGCAGGCAATTACTGAGGGATCGTTGAATCTCTCTCTGACACATACACACACACACACACACAACAATGATGGATGACATTACACAGGCCTGGTTATTTTAGACGTCTTCACATTTAAGTGCCACTTTACAGTATAGTTAGTTTTAAAGTTAAACCACTTCTAGGTGGATGTCAGGCTAGTTTCAGGAGTTTGTTGCTAAAAAAAAATTCTCTTCAGTTCATCTCACAGGCTCCCAGACCCGTGGAAGAGGTGGATCTTTACTGGTTAGCATAAAGAAGGGCACACTTCAGGTGTTTTTGGCATATTAAATCAATAAAACTTCAATAAGAGGTTCATAAATGCAAGAAAAGGAGGTGAGCAAGGTTTCACACCAACCTTACTTTTCATCTCTGCGATACTCAGCAGGGGTTTTGCCTGTAGAAAAAAGATCTCTTGGTTCTTTTCAGTCAATGTCACAGCACTTTAGGCTAAATTTCCTTCCTCCAACACCTGTATAAGTAGGTGGCTTCTATCTTTAACCATTAGCACATAGAAGAGCACAGACTATGTGGTCACATCAAAATGCAGTAAATGAAAGGTCTGAATGTAAGGCCAGGATGTGAGCACAACATTTTCTTTGTTCAAACACTTCTTGTTATGTCACCTTCCAGATAAATAAGTCGCTTGCTTCATCTTACTCTAACCATTAGTATTACTAAAGAAGGCCAACACGTTGCTTGTCAGTCTGTGAAGTACATCATATCGCAACACTGACAGCTGTCACCTCCAGAAGTTCTCTGATGATAAAGCCATCGGGACGTGTATCAGAAGGAAATGAGCAACCACTTTCAAATCAACGGCAGCGAGACGTAGGAGATGGTGATTGACTTGAGGAGGAAGACAGACTCAGACCACACCGGTGAACATCCGAGGATTGGATATCAAAATGGTGGGAGCTCAACAAATACATGGGTGTTCACCTTAATAATAAACTGGACTGGTCGGCCAACAAAGACGTCCCAAAGTCATCTCCACTTGTTGAGGAGACTGAGGTCCTTTGGAGTGGGCAGGACCTTGTTAAAAACTTTCTGTGTGTAGTTTAGACTCAACTTTGTGAGATGCGACATTTTATGAAACATACTATATATCGTGCTTTAAATATGTGGTCGGAGGCTATATGTTAAATGTCAAACATGTCACAGTTTTGTCTGTCACCTCTCTCTCACACACGACTCTCGCCGCCTGCATTTTTAATCTTCTTACAAACCAATTTAGCAGCCGCAGCTGAACTAGACCTCAACTGTGAATCCTGACACAGTTCCTGTCAACACGCTGTGATAAAATAACGCCGCATGAGATCAAACTAAAGTATTAGAAGAGGGAGGAGTGTTCACTATATCTTCATTCAGCCCCGGCTACAGCAGCTATCGATTTTTGTGTTGAGAAGCATCGTTGCCTGGTCCATCCATGCGTGAAAACGGGGGCTCGTAGTGGAGAATAAACAGTGATAATCCACATTTAAGCAGCTTAATGTGAGGTGCTATACTCCTGGTGATTAATGTGTCTAGAAGGACTCATTCATCAAACCATAAAATAACACATTTATATGGGAAGCATTTTTATACATTTGTCTGAAAAGCAATTTAAATGGGTTGTAGCGAAAAGAGCAACATTTAAGACCCTCGGCTGTGTCTCTAAAAAGTAATTTTTTTGTTTATTAAAAATGTTTTGTCCTTTGGCATTTTGAAATCTTCTAATCTTTCAGTGACCAAGAAGAGCAAGCTGTGGTCCTCAGAAGATTGTTTGTTGCTCAGTCGTCTGATACTTTTTAATACATCAATCCCAGTTTTTATCTGCAGCCCACATCTAATGACGTTACATCAAACTGAAACAGTAGTTTCAGTATTTGTGTCAGTTGCAAATCAGCAGGAACTGAATTTCAATAAATACAAGTGAGGAGAAGAAATGACTGCGGCATCTTTGAAATGCATGTGTTTTATTTATTCAACATGTCCTCATGTCTTTATGCATTTCAATAGCTTCTTGCATGAATCTTTTAGCATCCTGTGATGAGTGAAATGCTTTGTCAGTTATTGGAAACATGTTTTTCTACTTAAATATGAAAAATACCTGACTTACTATAAGACCCGTTTTATTGCTTTCTCCCCCCTGGCTCTTTGCTTTCTTCCTTTGTCATGATTGTATAAACAGTAGCAGCAACAGAAGTGATAGTATTTTGTATTTTTTTGGTTGTAGTTAGTATGTTTGGAGGTTATAAATAAATATTTATGTTTAGAAATTCTCCAGAAAAATTCCTGACAGTGTTGAGAAGACAATGACGTATAGGATATAACATTTACAGGAACTATAATAGAACACTTGCCTGAATAAATAAGTTATAAGTTAAAACTAAATAATGTATAATTTTAGAGACTTGTGGGGTGGTGGCATGTATCTCTCATATATCCTGTTCATCAAATGTATAAAAATGCAGTGTGACAGGAGCAACGCAAACAGAAAAAGATAAAAAAATGTGAAAAAAATAGTAAAGGTAAGGAGTAACTTTAACACTGGGCTGAGGAGCAGTGCTTTGCCATCCTCTCTGGTTGAAAGTTTCACCTCTGACCACACCCAGTATGTATTTGTGACAGTCATAAGTACTATATAAGTACTACTTGCATAGAATCAAGTGACAGTTGTAGAGGGGGATAGATTTCGCATGTCCAGTTGCTGGTAGTATTGGAGAGGAGGTACTCTGCCAGAGCTGGTTCTTCATGAGGTTTCTAAAGGTAGAGACGGACGCCCTGATCTGGTAGGAACTGGTAACACGTAACACAGATTGCCCTGAGCGAACAAGTGGCGGAACCAGGTGTCGTTTACTGGAGGAACATGTGCTTGTATAAGGGCATTCAAGTAAGTGGGCGCAGAACAGGACTACTTTGTAGGCAAGCATTGGTGAATGTAATGTGGGCTGCTACAGGCATGCAGGCATGTGGAAATTAAACTGAACCAGAGGCAAGATTTTCATGTTGTGTTGAGTTACTTTAACAAAGAAATGACAAGATCAGAAGGTGGCAAAATGAAATAAATATTAATAAAGAATTACAATTTGTGTTATCATTCAATAAAACTTTCCAGGTAACTCTTGTATACACAAATTCCCCTCAGCAACTAACATCTTCCTCCTAACGCTCCCCCAAAATATGGGTATATGAGCATATAAACCTCAAGAGCTAGTGAAGCACTTTGAAAAGTAAGTCCATAATAATACACATAACATAATAATACATGGTTATAGTGTATTATAGGGAGTATTTATCTCAGGAGCAGCTGCTCAGTGGCCAACAGCAGAAGTGCTGGACTAACAGGAAGCAGGTGTGAATGTGCACAATGTGAATGTGAAACAAGAGATTGCTATAAATGAGTAAAGCTCGTTTCACCATCACAGGTTAAAGGTTAAAAAGTCTTTAGCTTGCTAAACGGGACAGAATGAATGTGGATAATGTGGTGGACAAAGGACAGAGGAATCATGATAAACTACAGTTACCTCGCACTGCTGGCCCTATATTATCTCTGCTGCTCATGTTTCAGTATATTGCTCTGTGGCCAACACTAATTATAAGAACATGTTATTAATAGTGCGTTCATTGCAGTGCTACATAATCATAATTCTCTCAAATGGAGATGAAAAAGTTGGAGAGAAACATCTGAACTGTGTAGCCATGAGACAAAAGCAGCGCGATCGATCCAAATGTAAAGCCGGAGAACGAGTTTGGACAATGATGCAGTACCTCTGTGGGTTGGGCTCGTTGTGTTTGTCTCTCTCGTGTTTAATCATTCTGTAGCGGCCGATGCGAACGTCTGGCCTGGACACCTTCATCCCATTCAGAGTGATCCTGCAACACACAAAGATACGATATCTATTAGAGAGAGAAAGGGGGGAAACAAAGGCAAAGACTAAGAGAGAGACAAGGGAGAATAAATAACAACAAACCCAGCAGGAAGACGAGGAGAGGCTGTGCAGAGGCTGAAACTAATTCTTATTTTAAATATAAAAATATATTTTAATCAGATTATTTATTTAGTGTATAAAATGTCAGAAAATAGAGAAAAATTGACTTTACTAGGTGATACTGCTGCTGCCGACATATATTTTTATCATCAATTAATCTGCAGGTTAATTAATTGATCAATCAGTTTGGTCAGAAAATAGGGGAAAAAAATTACAAATTATTAATATCTTAAACCCAAGATTATGTCTACAAAAGTGTGTGTGTTGTCCAACCAACAGTCCAAAATTAAAAAATTATCTGGTTACATGACAATTCAGACACTGTAAATCAGTAATTATCATGTTGGTTACATGACAATTCAGACACTGTAAATCAGTAATTATCATGTAAAGAATGAATAATAATAAAGAAATATAAGCTTTTTATATGTATATCATTGACTCCACTGCCTTTGTTTACGTTTACTTTATTTCATGTAATTGATTTTTACATCTCGTTCACCATGACGTTATGTCTGAGGGTCTATGTCTGGCGCTCATTTTCTTTTTCTTGCAGAAAATTCTATTTAAAAATCCTATAAAAAAATTGTTGCTCATTAATTTCTTGTCAATCGAGGGATTGATTAGTCAGGTTCAGCTCTGAGGCTTTGAAACCCAAAGGGTGTTCAATTAACAGGAAAAAATAGAAAATCCTCACAGCTAGAACTAAATATTTCGGTGGCGTTACTTGATTAAAAAACATCAAAAATCTTCTGTCAAGACTAATCATTTTATCACCACAGAAAAGCACCACTGGAAGATTAGATACAAGTCTCACATCCACTGCGCTGTGTTTTCCACTGTATATGGTTTATGTAACTGTCAAGACATTTACCCACTTAATTTGGCTAACGCGGACAGCTAAAACCTCAAATTAGCTCCCACCAAAATACTGGAAAGTATTTTTGCATGGTTCGAGAACAGTTAGTGCAAAGCGTGAATACTTATTTTTTACATCCATGTGCAAACTCTTTGCTTTTGGTCTGCAGTTGCACAAAGAGAGGATCACTGACAGGAGGAACAGTGACCAAAGAGCCCTTAGACGTAGAGAAAATATACATAATGCAGTAAGGAAATCCAGAAGTATACCTTAGTTGCTAAAGCAGGAGAATTAGTGGTGGTATACCTGAATAGAGTCAGCACATTTCTTTTTAAATCTCTACCCATTAACACTAAAATATGCTTGTTTGACTTCTACTGCTGGCTCATGGCATTCAAACAATCACTGCAATGCTTCACACAGGGCTCTCGGGGCATATCATAATCCCCCTCAGTACAGCATATTGCAAACAGTGTTGCACACAAACAAAATGAACAAACAAACAGAGACCCTCTCGGCTCCAAGTCAGAGACTTTTTACAACGCCAACAGAAACAGACTGTTTAACTACAGGAGCTGTGAACTTTGTGGACACCAGCTGGGAAATTTACTCTGCTTTACAATGTGTTTCAGTTTAAACAAAGCATGAGATCAGAACTTTGAGGCAGAGTGGTAACGTTGTATTACCGCTAAGATGCAATACAAGGGCAAACCTGCACAGAGATTCATATCTAACACAACAACAAATGAAGTGTGGGCAACACAAACAACAGATCTGTTCCGGTTTGAACCCAGAGGTATGCAGAGGCATTGATATTCATACCTGCAATCATCTAAAGGAGTGAGTATGTGTGTACTGAATGAGCAATTTTTATTTGTTGAAATGATTCGTGCACTCTGGCCGTCTCTGAAAGCATCCATGCCTGATATTGCGCCTCAGCTGCTTCTCTACTTCCAGTCCCTCCTCTTGTCTCCTAACTAATCACTTCTTCCTTCGTCCAGCTTACTTTTATCTTTTTACTTTTCTTATTTCCGTTCCCCTTTCTAACCTGCTTCGGTTTCACTCTTCTCCACTTTTCCGTCTATGACTCTCGACGGCGACAGTACATGAATGCTGACGGCTGAAAGCCTGTGTGTTGAAAGTCAAATATTCAGTATTTCCAACATTTGTGTCCCTCTGCGACTTCATTTACAGTATATCATCTGCCAGTGAAGCCCTCCATTGAAATCCATGATAATGAAATTATTCTATGTGGTTAATTCTCTAAAAGAAAAATTAATTAAATTAAGAATTCAATATAATTTGGCTCATTTCATTCACAAAATGTGGGAAAATATAATTATCATGTTTTATTTTTATGTAGTTGCTGTCAAGGAGAAATCACCATTATTATGATAGGGCACAAACACAGATTCAAGTCATGTTTATCTTGTTGTAAAGGCAACAAATCTAAAACTTAAAGGTCTACAAGTTGCTTTTACATGTCTGTGTGAGATACAATGAAATACACCATGTTAATTAGTTAGAGATGATAGTAGCTGAACTTTGGATAAAACATTGCTAACTAATTCCCCCTGCTTCCTCTGTTTATGCTAAGCAGGCATGAGAGTGTCAAACTAAAAGTATAAAGGAACTATATATCAGAAATATAAAATATTCATATTAATAATCATATTCTTGCCAATAAGTGTCAAACTATTCCTCTAATCTGTCAGGTTTACAGCTAAGCTATGCTTTATTAGTTTATTGGCCCAACTCTCCCTCTGTCCTTTTTACTCTGCTCGTCTCCTCCTCTCTTTTCATATCCCATCCTTCCTTCTCTTCATATTTTCCTCCTTCCAGCCTCTCTGTTCATTCCACCTCCCCTCTCCCTGATGCTTTTCTCTTCACAGCTTGCTTCTGTTCACTGTCCTCCTCCTCCTCCTCCTCGTCTTTATCTATCGACTTCTCTCTCTCCCTTTCCATCTGTCCTCCCCTCCTCTCTTCTCCTCTCCCTTCCCCCTTCACCTTTCATTTTTCTCTTCTATTTTACAGGGCCGGGCGAAATGGAAATAACTCAGAGTGTCGCCCTGTGCCATCAAAAGCACATTAACCTATAAAAGGCGAAACTCAAACTTCACCAAAACAACCCTCCCATAAATAAATTCAGAGGAAATAACACATCTTTGGCTCTTTTTTTTCTCTTTCAAGTCGAAGGGACTTTGCTGACTTGGCACACATGCATATATGATTGCCTTTGTCAGTGTGTCTGTGCGTGCACATACGAGCATGCATGTATTTGCATAATTTAGAAATTTATTATGGTGCAAATAATATGAGAGCAAGAGAGTGGGAAAGACAGGCCTTTCCTTCTCGTCCTCAGCTTTTCAGCGCAGTGAGCTTAGTTATACATTATGCACAGTTCTGCATCTTTAAAATAATCTTCTTTGTGCCCGTTACCCTGCAGAGTCTCTAAGGCTCGTGGTGATATCAGCTAGAAATGTGAATCCCTCCTTCTTCATCAGATTCAGTATGAATCTCAATATGTCATTTCTATAGTTTGAGATTCAATTCTTGAAAGATATTTCAGGGCAGATCAACAATTTGTTTGTTTTGCTGTTCTCTGCGGAGACAAATCTATGGCTTTTTTTACTGAGATTTGTGCAGCGCTGGAAGAAGTAGAAAGTAGAAATAGAAATACTCTATTACAAGTTAAGCTCTGCAATTAAAATCCATCCCATCCTACTTAGGGATTATTAA
This sequence comes from Larimichthys crocea, assembly GCF_000972845.2. Lineage (NCBI taxonomy): Eukaryota > Metazoa > Chordata > Actinopteri > Sciaenidae > Larimichthys > Larimichthys crocea. The sequence goes on from NC_040012.1 coordinate 10,125,176, forward strand.
GTATTAAAGGTAGAGATTATTATTAATACTCATGCATTTATGTATGAACTGGTGACGAGGTGGAGCTGATTTTATATATATGTATATGTATTTCATCCAGTAGTTCACAACCTATGGGTCAGGCCCCCGTGAAAGGGTCACAAAATAAAACAGTGATAATTTGTAAGACAGCTTTCTATATCTTATAATATTAGTTAAGTGTCCCATAAATTTTACATTTCAGCAAAATAGAAAGAAAAGGGGAAAAAGGGGACTTTTGCCTTAATAATAGTGCCCACATGATCCTGGAATATAACATCTTAAATATTGTGCTTGTGATCTTGTTTGTGGTTGACTTTGCAGTGGCTGTAGTACAGTGAAATATTAAAATCAAAGGTCTAATGTGTCAGATTTATGGGGCTCTCATTACAGAATATAACAGAAATTGAATATTCTATTCAGGACAATATTTTTATTACCTGAAAATAAGAGTTGTTACATTTTTGTTACCTTAGAATGTTTTTATATCTACGGACACAGTGGGCCTCTACAGTAGTCCAGACTAGACAAAGTCATTTTCCTTTCATACGTTTTGTGGCTGCCAGACTTTGTCCTACACCACTAGATGCCACTAAATCTTACAAACTGATCCTTTAAACATATCACCCACTAAACAAATGTGAAGTATGCAGAAGATGAATTATGAGTCACGGTCTACAGATGACATAATTTGGGTGAATGAACACTTCCAAGAGGCAGCAATGGGTGACTTCTAATAAAAAAAAGTGCAGATGGATGAATACGCGACAGAAGTTGATTCATTATCTGTTTGTGTTGTGAAAACATCAGAAGCAGTTTCAAGCCTGTGTGCTCACTTTTTAGTGTAGAAGCTTGATGATCAAGAAGATGGTCGACGACTAGATGACACTTTAAGCATCTCCAGCGTTGTCAACACTGGTAAATAATCCTCAGAGAAAATGTAAGGGGTTCACTGGCTCCTCAAACATAAACTGATCAGAGTGTGTATTATCAGAGCTTCCTTTCAATCTGCATCTTTTGCTGCGTCATTGTATCTCTGCCTGTTTACTTCCCTTTCAAAAACCCTATTTGAAAGTCTCATAAAAATATTCTCTGAAGGGTGGGCTCCATCTCATCATCTGTCAATGTGAAACTTTGCACGATGATTAAATGCTTGTCCGAGATGCTCGTTTACAAAAGGAGACACACAAACACACAAGGCTATTATTATTATTCCACACATTCACACGTTGTTTGATGAATGAAGCTCAAGGTTGTTACATATAATCTGGTTCGTTTGGTTTCAGAGAACATTTTGTGCAAAAAGAAATGTCTAAAAAAGAAACATCCACTTCAGCGGTGACCTTGCAGACTTGTGTATTTGCGTGTATGCATATGTGTGTGTGTCGTAATGAACTGCACAGTAACTAATCAACTGGCTCCTCTTCATTCTTGCAGACAGAATCGTGTCCTTGAACCAAAACAAAACTTCAGCTTGAGGACCGACACACACACACGCACACAGTCCAACAACACATCAGTGCGGTCATTATTTTTTCACTGCTCTGTGACAGGCAGTAGGCAGTAACATGGTGTGACAGCGTAGTGTGAATATTACGTAAGAGAAAGGACAGTGAGGATACAGTGGAGCTGCAGGATGGAAAGTTTCAGCGTCCCCCCTGTGTGATGTATATAATCCGGAGCCGACACATTCGGCAACCACCTCCACCGAAACACAGCAGGTGGGTGGCTGCCTTAAAATTCGCCACTGTGCCAGACTTTTAAGCATTTTCTGACTATTATTATTATTATTGTCTTTTGGGGGAGTCAAATAAAAAAAAAAATGGAAACAGTAGGATAACAAAAATGGAGTCAGAGGTAGACCCTTCTGTTTTTCTGAGACTGGGTCAGAATGTTTGTGCCAAAGATGAAGAAAAAGTGCTAATGCTACACATTTAACTAGTAAAACACGGGGTGGCTTTCATTGTTAAGTCACTGGAAAAGCAGTGTACTTGAGAGGAATGATATCACAACTTTATATGAGGCGGTTTTATGCTGATTCCCAGCTGCTCCTCTGGTCATTATTGGAATAAATGGCATCATATAAACGCAGCTACAGTTGGACTTCCAGAGTAAATCCATTAAACATTATAGTGTACTTAACTAACAGAGGCAGAAAGTCAGAGTGTCTTTATCTGGACCACTTAAAAATGGTCCCCAAATCTTGTTAAACTTTTCACCAGAGCCATATACTTGCATAACAAATTTTCTGCAAGCGTAGTGCGGAAGTCATTTCATGCGGCAGCAGTTTAAAAAACAGACGGACAAGCACATTTCCAGTCCTTTAAGAGAAGCTAAGGTAATGTGATGTGTAATGTGTTAAAGACAGAGCATCTTCAGAGCTGCCAAAAACAACCACTTTGTATAGTAATTCACCTGAAAAATGTCCACATGGAGATGTTAAATTGCTGAGTTAGTCTGCTTCTATCACAGAAAGGCAGGACAACTTTTTAAACCTCCATCCTATTCACTCACTTATTTCCTTATCTAATTCTCTCCTTTGTGACTGACCATCAGCCCTTGCTCTCTCTTTTCTCCTACACTTATAAAATACATCAGGCTTCGTCTGGGATAAAGCGATAACGTCGTTCCATCTTAGTCCCATGGTGTTCACACCTTCTAGCAACTTTTATTAAGATGGCATTCAATGTCTGACAGGAAGGTATGTTAGAAAGTAGAAACTAGAAAACTGTGAATAATGTGAAGAAGAAAAAAAAAACACAGAAAGCTGGAAAAAAGTATCAAAGACACCCAAAATAGAAAACCATCTCAACCATCATAAGAGAATTCAAGAAGACAATATCGATAAAGTGGAAGCAGACTGAATCTGTATGACATTTTGTTCTGTTGTGACAATTAACACAATTACCTGTGACATTTCCACATCAATTGATATTCTTGCTACTGTTATTCAAGTTTCAATTAATCCGCACAACAACAACAAATTACATTTTCATTACATACATGTTACAAATAAATGTCCGTTGTTGTGTGGCGAAACTCGTGCTGCTCTTAAATTGAATCTATTCCGTTTTTGAACCATTATTTTGTATTAGTTTGTTAATTTAATGTACAATGTGACTGTGTTGTTACGTAATTTGTACAGTGTTTCGTGCTTTTTGTTGCGAAGCATCCAACGCAACAATATACACGATATATCGATAGGTAACAGGTGAGTGAAAGTACATTATTATACTTTTATTTAATTCATGGAAAGTAGTAAACATCATAGTGGTGAGCATGTGAAAGAGTGGTCAGAGTAGTGTAGTCACTGTAAGTGTGCTTATATGAAAATCTTCAGCTTTTAAATGACATACAGTACGTCTATATTCAGTTATTACCTCTCTTCATAGTACTTTTCACACAAGGGATTCACAGGAATCAATGCAGCATGTAAAACCAGCTTAGTGTATCTAATTTAATCTCATTCATATCAGCGTCACTGTTTACTGTTCACTCTCTTAACACCCTATCGGAGCCGTAATAAGTTAAACAGCTAATGCAAACCCGACATTTCGCACAGCTGCCGCTTAACCGGTGAAACTCGAGGTGGCTTCTATTGTGAAGCAGTCACAGGAAATGCAAAGTTTTTGTCAGTACTCTACTATAATCTTTATATAAGGCAATTTTATTCCGACTGAGCTGTTCCTGTGGTCATTATTGGAATAAAAGCAGTTTGCTATGAACGCAGTTACAGCTGGAGTCCCGGAGCGAATCCATTAAACATTATTTAACTAAGAGAGACACCATGTCCACTTGAAAAGCTCCTACGTTTGTGAAGTGGAGTGGACCGTCCAGCTTCTCCCTCCTTAGAAAAATATCTCCCAGCTTCTACGATCTACCATGAAAAGTTTCATTTGCAGTCTGAGGCAGAGGAGGAGTGTGTGTGTGTGTGTGTGTGCATTAAAGAACACTATTATACCAGATTGGACAGTGGTCTGGACACACACACACACACCTTCACAGACTATGAACCTATTTGATTGGATTAATCAGGAATTTCTCCACCACTCCTCCCCTGTTCCCACCAGTGGAGTTAATTGCAGTGGAGCAATGGAGTGGAGGTGAATGGGGAGCTAAGTCTGATGTCCTGCCTCAGTTCCCTCTTCCTGCAGAAATGAGATGGGAGAAGAAGAAAAGGAGGAGGAGTGGGTGGTGGTGATGATAGTGGTGGTGTGTGGAGGGCTGGAAGACGCAGAGCAGAGAGAAAGTAATAGAAAAGTAAAGGTGTGTGGGTGTGAAGAGGAGACAGAGAAATGATTTTTTATCTCAGCAGGGAGGCTCCTGAGTGCTGCATGAGTGGAATAAACTTTCAAATGGCCTTTTGCCTTTTTCGTACACAAACTGAAAGACTGCACGCTTTTTTTTAAATAGGACTTGTTAAAATGACACTGTTGCTCTTCAATATGACAGAAATAAACTAATTTTAAATCTGAGAAGCTGCCCTTTCTCACAGATATGAAGAGGCTGATAAACTATGATGTCTAAATCTGAAAGCTAATAAAGAAAAATCTATGTAATATCAGAAAAGTACAGATCCCCGAAGGAAGGGAGGGTGAGGAGACCTAATCTTTAGGATTGTAGGATTTACCACATGGATAAAATATTGGTTAATGACGACTTGTTTATTATTTAATTTCTTCATTTTTTGTGCTCATTTTTTACCTTTTCTAGTCAGGTAAAATTTGTGGGGATGATTTTTCCATGCTGTGAAGTTGTTTAATCTTGCTTTAAACTTGTGCTATATCCATACCAAGCGTTAACTGTGAAGCTGTGAAGTGAAACCCATGCAGAAGTGCCAAAAGTTCAAAGTCTTTGAATGGCCACCTGAGGCTGGATGCAAAACAAGCCACTCTTCATAAAGTGAGTATCTTCACAGCATGTTTACAGTCTGGTACAAGACTTAAAGTTATGCATAATTAAGAGTGTGGCTGCTTGGATTGACATGTAGATGCCGTTATAGATGAACCTCAGGTCCATAGATAAACCACGTCTATGTCGATTTTTAGATTAGCTGGAGACAGAAGAGGTAGGACTACCAACCTGTGGGTGACGTCACGCACACGCTATCCATTCTTTACATTTTCAGTGATAAATACAAAAATCTGAATGATTAAAACTGGAAATCCAATTCTTGCTGGCGGGATACAACCAAAATATTTCTTGTTATAATGCCAAGGTTTAGCATCCGAATGCAAAAGTATATCTCCCATCTAGATGTTTTCATCCATGTAGTGTATACTGTATATAATTTCATTTTTTTCCTCTTCTTTTACAAACTCAATCCTAAAAAAAACAACCTCAAATTAATCTGCATCACTTCAATGCCACCGGTGTGAGATGAGTTTTGGTCAGTTTGTGCTCCACTGATTTCTTGCATGTGGATTTCCTGCACCAGCAGCTGCTGACGGTGGCTGTTCTGCCGGACCATACCGTCCGCTCAATGCTTCATTTCTCTCACCCTCCCTCCATCCCCCGGTCCTCCTCCTCCTCCCTCCCCATCCACTCCACTCCACTCCCTGCACTCATTTTCTTCCTGAGCATCTTTGCCCTTTTTTTTTTCTATCCCTCCCTCATCTTCTTTCTATTAGTGCATCCCTCATTATTGTGCCCTCTGATACCATTCAACACAAGTACCAGAGAGAAAGAAAGAGCTGTGTTAAACTACTAGAAAGGTCACATGCAATAAAAGTACACAATTTGAAAACACTGGATAGGTTACATAAAGTACACTTGCAATAGGAATTTAAGGGTCCCACAGAGCCTCGGATCTGTATTTTTATTCTTCAGTAACACGTTGGAGATACAATCTAACTTTAGAAGATACAAAATTAGCAACAAATACATATAGATATGTGTTTTTGTGTGTGTCAAATACAACTGATTTACATTTTAAGAAGATGGAGGGCTTTACAGTCATTATCTAGCTGCATTCCTCCAAAGCCCTCCAAACAGCACACAAGTTTCTTCTGATCTGATGTATTTTGCACACTGGTTATCACAAAGATACAGGCACACAACAACATTCAGATAAAAAAAAAAAAACAATAAAAAGGATGTTGTAGTAATTTAGTCTGCTGGTCACAAAGGCATGCACAGACTTTTTTGTATCTGACTGGGATAGAGAACGTTGAATTTTTGGAGATACTCCTCAGAGGGTGGAGGGTTATTTTGGTGAGGGTGCTGATGTGTGAATAAAAATTCAGGTCAGCATTAATAATAACTTTTGACTTGGTCAGTGGACTTGTGGATTGGTACTCCAAACAGGCACAGACCTGCTGCTGCCTCTGAGCCTTCACACCTAACGCGACGATTTCAAAACGACGATGAAGCAGTGAGAAGCACCATCGTTAAGCTTTGCAGCAGGGATGCCCAGAGTGATCAGCCACTGATTGTTATCGATTGTTAGATAAAGTATGCAATCAGCAGATCAGGATTAACACCTTATAGTCACCAGCTGTGAAAACTGATCAATGGTGCATACTGTATTTATTTACAAGTGGATGTAACCTCTCCAATATGATGACACGACATACAGCAGGCTTCATTCCAGTCAAGATGGCGGTAAAGGAACAAAAACAGGGATTTATATATCTCTTATTGGGCCTAACTTTAGTGGATCATAACATATCAGGTATGTAATTAATCTGCAAACACATTTCAGACCAAGTGTCAAATATCAAGAGTTGATCACTTGTGGCTCCTGACTGGCTGGTAAGGAGGAGTGAGGAGTCAGCAGTTGGTATCAAACAGAGCGGTCAAAAGCCGATTGCTGTATAGATCAATTGATTCCAATGTACATTTCCCCGGCATATTTAGTTTTCAGTAACTGGCTCATCAAGGCGAGGAACAAAGGAGAGGAAGGAGAGCCGGTGACAAGTTTGAGTTTAGCTGAGCTGAGCAATTTAATTAATCTAATGACCCGATGAACAAAACTGTAGTTACAATTCAAGACAGCGTTCATTTGAGTTTCAAGGACTTTGACAACGGTGTACGAGTTAGGATATCACTTTGTTAGAAAAGGAGCAATTATCAAGGTATTTCAGTACTTGATTTTTTAATACCGCTTTACCAGCTGCTATCATAAATAATAAATGATCAGAAATTAATTGAAAAAACGTGATTGGGGCATTCCTACCTTTAAGTTACACGTCTCACAACTCAATTAGTTGATCGTTATCCAGAGTAACCTCTCTTGAAGTTTGTGGGAGATCACACGGGACATTAAAAATATCAACTGATTAATGATGTACGCCATCCATTCATCTGACCTGCCTCACTCTCATCTCAGCTGCACCTTCTGTTCACTGCTGCCGCCCGCCCTCCGTCACCTCGCCTTCACCTTCACATCGATTCTACTCCAATATCAAGGAGGTGCGCACTACTCTGTCATGTTGACTTCTGTTCTGCGACTGTCGTATTGAAAGTATCACATCACAAGGAAAATGTACCGGCTTGCTCTCTGTTTACCCGGGGAGAAGGGGCGGAGGGGGGGATCTGTTTGTTCTGCCTGCCAAAACCTCGAGGATGCTTGTTTTTTATTTTTTCCAGGAAGCACGTTAGAAAGACGAGACTTTAATGGCAGAGATGACTGAATTACCACACTTGCTAGAAAGTGTGTGACAGGCCAGGGTTGGCTGCTTTTTGTACATTAAAACAGATTAAAATGAGTATAAATGTGGTAGAAAATAACAAAAGTTGCTGTAAAATGCTGAATCACTGTTAAATCATCCGAATAACTCAAAAGGGTCAATGCAACCTTTATGCACTGGTGGACGTGACAAAAGGTTCAGACTGTTTAGTCTAAATGTTAGAAGACCTTGGGGGGGTCTCAGTTATTTTAAATATGTTATATTGGAAACTGGTTCTGGCTGGGTTTTGTTGTTTAGCAAAGAAGACATGATACTTAATACACGGCCCACTTTATGACCTTCTTCCTTGGGTATATGTAGGCGAGTGGAGTATTTGTAATCTGGCTGACAATATACTCTATTGTTTGCCACTAGTATAAAGATTCAAATGAATTCAGTGGAGCTGCCTGGATTAAAAAAACAAAGTAAATAAATCTGCCATTATTGTTCATATTAACATGTCATGTTGCTGGAGCTTAATTAATTAATTAACCGCATGTATTTCTATGGATTCATTCAAAGGAAGAATTCAATTTGTAGCAGTAGTAGTGTGACGGAGTTTCCCTCAAATTAATACATGACACAAACATAAATGCCATATTTACATCATGTTTACTGGCACTTGTTTACATCTCGTTGCGTCCTCTTCTTCTGCAGTGCTTGAACGACACGACAAACCAACTCATAGATTCACAGATTCAATCGCATTTTCTTTTGCATATTTTTTTCAAAATCTAGCTCAAATGGAAACAAACTGAATGATAAAAATTGGGATGATAAACCTTTCAGACAGACAATCTTCGATAAAAAGAGGCCGACTCTCATCTCTGCAAACCGTGGGGTCGAGGGTATGCTTGTCTGAGTAAGAAAGTAAGAAAAGTTTGTTCTGATTCAATACCAAGTAACACCACTGCAGATACTGTTTATTATTAAAAGTGGATGATTTTACTCCTAGATGCTAAAAAATGACACTAAAAAACAAGACTATGTAGCATCATTACTCTTGACTCTATCGATCCATCCACCTAGTTTTCAGGGTTACAGTTTAAATAGCGCCTTATGAAGCCCTTTTAAAAGTGCTTCACATCTGATAACGAAATGAAAAGTGAAACAAAAAAGAATAAACAAGAATAAATGATTTTTCATGGCAAACAAGATCATCAATAAAAAAGAAAAAAGTCTAAACATAAGATTTAAAAACACTCAACGCAGTGTTTGCTGACCTGACCTGAGGGTGGTGACTTCCACAATCTGGATGTGTGATTGAATTTATCAAAGACTTGGCATTCTCAGAGGGGGTTAAGCTCAAAATATCCTGACTCAAACACCATTGTCAAGGCTTCACAGAAACACGTGCAGCCCTTGTGCTGCTCTGGCTGCATGTGTACACGATGCTGGCTCAGGCTCTGTTGAAAGCCAAGGGGAAAGGGCAAGGAAGAAAGAGAAGGAGCACTGAAAGAAGAGAGGATGTGTGTGTGTGTGTTGAAGGTTGGTCTACCATGGAAGCCCTGGGGACAGGTACAGTCTTTGCCCAAGGCTACTGATGCATGTTCAGAGAGAAAGAGAGAGAGAGAGGATGGTGAGAAAGAAAACCTCCCTCTTTCTCTCTTTGTAATATCCACCAACTTTTTCAGACAGGGATGGGAGGAGGCAAGCCGCACTGGCAGTTGTGTAAGTGGCATGTGTCCTCTCCGCCACGGGCTCGGGCCACACTGAGCAGCAGGGACAGCTAAGTCCCCTGGGCTGGCATTACACTAGCAGGACCCATTTCAAGCAGAGGCCGTGCCATGGTCTGTGGCATCAAAACCAGCATAAAAAGGGAAATCGCTGGAGGGAGATTGGGAAAAAAAAAAAAAGACGGGGGCAGAGGAGAGGGGAGAAAAGAGTGACGGAGGAGTTCTGAAGGAGAGAGCAATTTAGTCACTTAGTTGATGCTTCTTTTTCAAGCTTTCAAAGAACGAGCAGATGGAGGTTCAAGGACACTTCGACTGGACACCGGGCTGATGGACACCTCGGCTGTTTACACGCTTCAAACCCTGTGAACTCGCTACCTTTTAACAACGGAGGAAGAAAACATGGTGCAGATTTCACGGATGCGACAGGCTCTGATCTATACCGCTGTTCTTTTATCTCGCCAATCCCCGCACCCTCCCTCCTCCTCCTCCTCCTCCTCCTCCTCTAGTCGTTTCACTGAGCCAACTACTCAGAAGACTCCGTCCTCCCTGCTGCACGTTACAACAGCTTTCATTGTTAGAACTATTTTTTGCATCAGATCTCATAAGAATGATGCTTTGAATTTCAAAAAGATATTAATAATAACCTTTTCTCTATTGACTTCTGAAAGGGAAAAATGTGCCTCTACAGAATCAGGCAAAGGGGCATGATTACAGCTCTTGCCTGCGTGCACTGCAGTGTCGCTTTGAGCTAAATGCTGACGTCAGCAATGTGACAATGACAATACTAATGTTCACCAAACATGGTTCGTATACTAGCATTTAATTAACAGTAAAACAAAGAATAGCTGAGGTTAGTAGTGTTGTGATATACCGATAATGACGATTAGAAATAGGAATTTCTCGCAATTTAGGTCCCTCGGTTTCAGAGTGCAGTACCACTTTTGTAAATATGCACAGTTGCATGTGTCTATCTGTTTTGATTATACTACTTATGATCAAAAAGGAGTGAGCCGACAACTTTGCTACCTGCCAAACATTCAGTAAATACAACAACAGAAGCAGACAGCTCTGCATCTCTCTTGTCCGGCTGCTCCTTGCTCGATCACTCCTTTTCTCCTCTTAGCTTCCTGGACCTTCTGCCTTTGTAATTATAGAAGCTGCTGAGCCTGGTTACATTGCCTGCTTGCCCAGCTTCAGTTCTGTTACGACAATGGCTTCGCTCCCTGCCAGCATTTAACCTGCGTCCTAGGCCTGAAAACCTCTTCTTCTTGCCGGTGGTCCAAAACATCTAAGACTCCCCCCAGTGCTCTCAGCTCACAGGCTGGGCAGCGTGGTTAATAATCTTAACTAACAATAGCCAACAGCAGAATAAAAATATGTTATTGTGTTAATAATACACATGATAATATCATTAAAAAATCCAATGCCTCTGAAATCATTTCCGTTTCTTCCTGTTCTCACTTCGTGATTCAAAATCCAACATAGGAAGTGGCGGTAATGCACCTTACTGTGTAAATATATTATATAGAAAGTTACAGATGAATTTGACTGATAGGATTATTTTTATTTTTTTCAAATGTTCTACAGCTATCGTTATCATGAATTCCTTCAGCCATGACAATCGTGTAGTGAAACTCTGATACTATGACAGTCCTGGTCATAAAACAAAGAAAATTTCTAAATGAAAAATCTGATTATCACTAAGGTTATTATAATTCGTCTAAGCAGCATCATGGGTATCTGTCACGTCAATGCATCAGATAATTGTTGAGATATTTTAGTGTGGAACTAAAAAATCCACAAAAAATTCAATTAGAAAATCTCGACAGCCTCGGCTACATTCAACACAACACTGTCTTCTTCCAACAGCTTGTCTGTCCAAGTGTGTTTTCAAGGGCGCTTCCCTTTTGATTGCTCCGTGAAAAGGCTTAAAAAACAAGCGAGCCCTGAAAAGCGAAGGTGGATGGTAGGAGGGGGTGTGAGCCTTAGAGAACAGCAAGGCAAAACTTTCATGCTCGGCTTTAGTCGCCTGTTTCTGCCAATGTTTTTCTTTCATTAATTTATGATGACATCGATCTCGGTTTAAACAACACAGCGAGGAAAAGAGGACAGATTACAATCTCTACAATGTCTACTTTATCCGGTGTGAGATTCATATTCGACTCTCTATTGTACTTCTTTCACATATGAGAGTTGTCAATAAAACTACTAAAAATGGTGCATTAAATCGATCCCTGTTGCCAACTTCCCTTTGTTGTTTACTGCCAGCTTACACATCCAGCTGACACAGAACAACACGAACATCTCATTTGGAGTCGTGTTTCTGGCCACCTGATGAATGTACGATCAATATTTACTGATATTTTAGCTCTTTGTTTGTAGCGTACACCTGACTGAGCTTGTGGGCAGCTTAGGGGTGGTTAGGATTTAGCATTAACACCAGCAGAAACCTTTTGACCACCAAACGCTCACAGCCTGCGGGCTTGTAGCTTTCCTCCTGCAGAAGGTGGCACTTATAGTCGGCTGGGATTTACACTCTTATGGTGGATCCCAACAGTACGGAGCCCCTAAAGGGACATGGTGAAAGAAAAAAAAATGGAAGTGTTTCTCGTGCGCACTAGAAACACTTCCGTTTTTTTTTCTTTCACCATGTCCCTTTAGGGGCTCCGTACTACAGTGACCCAGATTCACACACAAAAAAAAAAAGCATTGAAATGTTCAGACAAACTTCTCAAACAACAAACCCTTTTTTCTCACCACTGTACATCTGTATTCCCAATCTGTTGTGCCCTACCAAACTATGATGTTGGTTGCAAAATAACTTTTTTTGGTGCCCTCAGTTTCTCACAGAGTCTAGCGTAGTTCCACTTTGGTTGGTGATTTTCTGCCTTTAGTCTTGTTGCATAGGGTTTAAAGTAAAACTGTACGGTAGATGTTTTGGTTTTTTTTTAAACAAAATGCAACATGGCCAGCGTCACAGATTTTGAGCTTCAAAGATGTCCATTGTTTTTACTGCCAGTGGTTATGACCAGCAGATGGTGGGCGCTAGCTTTAGTTAGTTTCAGATACTACATTTACACCACATTTAGCATGTGATACATAAAATCTAAATAAAATAACACAGGAAACACACTTCATCTCACCAGAGGACATACATTTTCTATATATGATGGCAATGACCATTTTTTAGATTGTATACAGTGATGAGGACGTCTTGGAAGTATTGTGTTTTGGGGATGTAAGCAGTAGGTGAAATGTTGCTATGGATTCAGTGAGTTATGATGTGGGCAACATCTTTTTTCTTTGTTTATATTTGTTTACATTTTGTCCAAAGGGTAACAGTATATGGAAGTAGTATTTGTGCTGGTAGTAGTAGTAGTAGTAGTTAAATATACGTTATGGGGAGTGCCTTTCCTTATATGATTTTTAAGTGAAAGCACTGAGCAATAATCTAAAAATATGTGCATCACAGTTTGAAAACATCTGATATACAACGAAGAGCTGGCGATGGGAGGTGACACATCCCTGGATGGACTCAATCCAGGAGCATGCAGCACTGTAACGATTATATGGATAGCATCTTAAAACTCTAAACTCTACGCCACCAGATTGTCCCGGTGATATCATTAAAGCTACTGACCCCTGACAATCTTGAGAAATGAAGGGAAATTCAATTAGCCATTATCCTGTAACTGCCACATGTGAACAGAGCGTCCACTGTTCAGCAAAATGTCATTATAGAGTCTCACTTTAAGTACAAAATACTACAAGCTGTGCTGAAAATACCTTAACAGGGTGTATTTTTGTTGCACCTCATCCAAAGAAATATGAAGAATAGTCTGTGTTGTACACACAGTTCTTTGAGACTTACACTTCCTGTTTGTATGGACACTCTGCACTGAGGTTAATTTGAATTGCAGAAGTAAATGCCTGCACAATTTATGCATTATTTTATATCTAATGGGATTTTAATGATATTCCTGCATGTCACTTCACTTTTGAGGACAGCTGAAATAAGAACAGTTCAGTTTTGCAGAAAATATCCCGAGGCAAATCTACAGCCGACTGCAGCTATCATCCAAGAAAAAAAAGTTAGAGGTTTAACTTTATCTGTCATCCTTAGGCTCATAATTACACACACACACACACACACACACACACATGCACACACACTCACTCATAGACAGACAGACAAAAGAACACACAAAATGACTATTCAGTAAAGCACACATAGATCTCCTTTATCGCATCTTGCCAGAAGCTGACAAACAACTGTAATCTCCTGAATTGTGTTGACTGACACAGTCCATTCTAAAAAACACCAATGTTCTAATGCTCTATTTTCAGTTTTCTCATAATGCTATTACACTGAAGGGAGAAAGATAAGCGTGGGAGTGACGGAGGGACACAGACACGGGAAAGAGAAGAGAATAAAAAGCAGAGAGAAAAACAAAGAATAGAGAAGCAATAAAGATGGAGGTCGCATTTTGTCTCTCCTGCTGTGCGAATCTGTGCAGCTGGGATTGTGTTTATAATTACTGTACTCAAGCCCAAATGCAAATGTATCTGCTTATATAACTAAAATAAAGTTTCTTTTGAAGTTAATACAACAGGGCGACTGACAATCCATCCATCCAATTTCTCTAACCGCTTCTCCTCAAGGGTCCCAGGGGCTGAAGCCTATCACAGCTGACATTGTACATTGTACTGTACTCCACCTTAAAGTCCGTGTAAGGGCAATTCTGAGATTTCTTTTAAAGTACATTAAATATGTTGGGAAATAGTTGCTGGAAACACGTGAAAAGACTTTGAACGATATATTACTGTGGAGTTAGACGTTAAAACAGTTTTTCAGTCCAGGATTTTGTGGGCGGTCCTTAAAGGGTGGCTCGATGACACGCTGAGGCTACCCTGAGCATACCCCTGCACCCCTAGCAGAGAGATAGAGATTAATTCATTTCGCTCAGAGTGTGTCAAAGTTAGTCATGTCATTTTCTGAACTCATCAGACATGTTTCAGTCGCTTCAAAATGGCTGCTCGACTGCTCCCACGAGTGGGCGTGGCTTCGACACATTCAGGGGACACGCCCCCACAGTCCTGGAGCTGAGAATACTGCTCATTGTCACCTAATTTTGACACCTAATTTCATAAACCTGTCGATATTTTTAATCATTCAAATTTGGACAAACTCAGAACTCATGTTTATTCTTACTTTACACAGACTTTTATGGTTATTTGAGCAATATGAAGCGAGATATTTCCAGCACGTTGATGCGGCTCACAGAGGTAACATGTAACTGAGCGCTTCTCGGGGGAGTATATGGAAAATGTCAGCTGTGATTAAAGTGCAGTGCAAAGGTAGTTTCATTATTTCAATGCTCAGTAATTTGTTTCATAGTCATATCATTAGTTCACCAGGTAATTAAACAATTATCAGTCCAAACAACCATCCGGGTAGAACATAAATGAAACAAATGGTCCTGTAAGTGGTTCAATGCATTTAAGCAGTCGTAAGTCATTCTTCTGTCTCCCTGTCAAACATAATATTCTTCCTCTGGATTTGATCAGCTCGCTTCCACAGAATTATTATTAGTGAACTTGAAAAAGTCATTAAAAGCTGACTGAAGTGCTTCAAAAGGTTAATTTATTTGCTAATCATTCTCCTTCTGTGAACAATTACAATAAATCACCCACTCCATGAAGAACTGCACTTTCAGTTGAGAGAGTTGATTTCACATTTTACTGGCAGAGGCTGAAATAATGTGCATATTTGTGTCCACATGGGTGTCTGATGTGTGTATCTGCTGTGTAGTTTGTGCCCTGGGAAGGACTTTCTTCCAGATTACTGAACATAACTCTGACACATGCTACAGTATATTACTGTTTTTTTCTTCTGTGTGCTGTTCTCTAGTACAACTTATTTAGCCTAGTTTTATTGTTGAAGAAATCAGAACACGCTACATCTTTGCATTGTTACCTGTTGTAGATGTCGTCGTCCTCCCCTCCCCAGCCCCAGTACTCATTGGGGAAGCCGTTGATCTTCAGAAACTGTTTTTTACTGAGGCCTGACACTCCTCCAAAGTAGCCTGCGTAGGGCAGCCTGCGGGAGAGGAGAGAGGAAGAAATGAGATTGATTAGGGTGGGAGAAACGGCGAGTGTGGGGAGAAGTTATAAGGGTATATAAATGTTATTACAAAATAAATGATAACGGTCAGAACAATCCAAGCACTTTGGTTTGTTTAGCGATCGGCAGCTTTGCTGCGTCTTACAACTCTGTTGTAGCTACAAGCTTCATCTGCTGGAAGGAGGACTGAATTTCAAAATTTGTCACCTCAAGATCCAGTCCAACGTCTTTTATGTATAAACAAAGCTATCGCTTTATGTGATTAATGCTGAAACCAAATCCACATAATCACTTTTAACATCCTAGTTATTCAAATCAGTAACAAACAACAGAAAGGAAGTTTGACTGAAACACCATGGCCTTAGTTGTTTACAGCATTAACGTTAACTTTGACACGGTAAATTTAACAAAAAGTACATTTAACACATCCAGTGCAACCATGACAGAGGCTGAGATTGCCTTGTCCATACTGCTGCATGGATAAGTCCTTCCAGGTCTGTGTACACACAGTAAGACGAGAACATTTTCTCACCCACACTTCGTGACATGATATCAAATAAACATGGTAACGCACTCAGGTTATAGTTAATAATAATTACTTGTTCCAATTTCTCAGGGGAAGATGTAAGCCTCTGGAAAGCAGAGACTGTGACTATCGTTCATCTGTGACTGTCTGTGAATCACAAACAGCACATGATGTGATGCATTAGGAGGACTTTTTATATAGGTTTTTACAAGGATGACAGAATTTACATGTGAATAACATCCTGAAGTGTTTTAGGCGATCAGATCTTTTCAAATGTGTCTTGTCCTGGATGCGTTTCTAAGTGGATCATTTATGGTTGCCTTTTTCTATGAAGTAGATAATGTATATCCATATATAATCCACTCAAGACACGTGAAATGGTGTCTCTGCATACTGTGACCCCCTGGTGTTTATAAGCAGCTCAACGAACATCATTCCTTATAAGCTTGAAAGTTACCTCGTTAGCTCGAATGTCAAGTAGAAAGTTTCCTGTGTGTGTGCAGCATCGGTCGTTTACAAAAGGAAATGTCAGATAATGCTAAATTTAATTTCAGAAGTGCCCCGACATGAATCCTGTGACCTTGAATGATGAATTAAACAACATGACGACAGCTTAGAGGAGAATAAATGAGGGAAATAGAAGATGAGGACAGAGAGGACGAGAATAAAGAGAAACAGCAAAAATAAAAATCTAAATTAAAATGAGTGTAAGAGAAAGACAGAAGGCTAGAAAAAAAAAGATGACATAATGGAGGAGGGTCAGTGCCATGTTCATGAAAGTACCAGCCACTTATACAGTGTGTGTGTGTGTGTGTGTGTGTGTGTGTGTGTGTAGAGACTGGACAAAACTGGGCGGACAGGCGTTTTATATTTTCCCTTAAAAGTCGTGAAGCTAGTAGAGCGGGACGGACGTCAGCTGCAAGTGTCATGACAGCCGCCTGAAGTCTAACCAGAGGGTGATGCATGTGTGTGTGTGTGTGTGTGTGTCTGTGTGTGTGTGTACATGTGTGTATATTCCGTACAGTAAGTGTTGTCAAAAGTACGACAGCTCACTGTTGAAAGATGACAAGCAGAAACTAATGAGACCGTATGTTTCTGCACAAGTTCTCCCAGCAACAAAATGGTGAGGAGTGTGTGTGTGTGTGTGTGTGTGTGTGATAGAGTGAGCTTCAAACGGACACATGCGACGGATGAGGAAGAAGAACAAGATAGAAATCGAGACTGCAAACTGTTTTTGATATTTTTATTACTAAGTCTCGCTCGAAGGACGATAAACAGAACTTTAGTAATTTCTTCAACAGCTGTGACTCTATAAACAAAATATCTGTTTGATTATTTCATCGGAAAATTGTGATCATCATCAATCATCATCGAATCTAACTCTCAAACACGACTGAGATACAGTGTAGGCTCGACTATGATGAATATTTGGCATTATTGCTCTGTCAACGTAGGGATGAAAAGCACTTAGCACCATCCTCCTTCAGTTTTAATATCTCCTCTCTCACATTCTCATTATGTGTTTACAGCCAGTAATAACTTGGAAGATAAACAAACCTGTGGCAGTTGATTGAGTGACATTAATTGGACAATTTCAAGTCATTTCATTCTGCGGGGACAATTTTAAAAACAATATATCAGGCACCGCTGGACAGATGAAGCTGATCATTGCCTTAAATCTTCAACCTAACGTCCAAAACTTGTCACTCACGTTTGACAAATGAAGATTCTGTAATTAAAGGTCGAAACTCCTCTAAGATTATGACATTAAAGGCCCTTACAATCAACTAGCTTCTCTCTGTGAGTGTCAGGGTCCAACATGAACACAAACTTTTATGCCAAAGTTGGAACAGTTTAGTTTTTCCACATGACAGATTTCTTGTGTTTTTGTTTTTTTGTTCGAAGTGGGTGTGGCTTTGTTTAAAGACCAGTGATGTCACAGACTTTCATACACTAATCAAAATTTAGAACATTTTTAATCAAAATCTGATGTTAGTTTTGGGATTTTTTCCATGTTACATTGCCCGCTTGCCCAGCTCCAGTTCTGGCATGACACCAACACTCCATGTCAGCATTCCCCCATGCCCCGGACTGAAAACCTCCTCCTTGTTAAATATAAATATAATTTATATCATGGCTACTACTCATAATACTATTTATTACATGGTCACCTAAATTGCAATATTTTCATACCGTGGTCACTTTTTATATCATATCACTTTACCTTAAGTACTTTTTTGCTTTTGTTTGTTTTTGTTTATTGTGTAGTTTATAAGATACTTCTGTCTGTTTGTGGAGTTGTTGCCATTTTCTTTCTACTTTAATTTCTGTAGTGTGTACTACACTTTTTTTTTGCTGCTGTGATAAATAAATTTCCCCACTGTGGGATGAATAAAGTATAATTGAATCTAAGTTACTTAGGATCGTGCTTTTCACAAGTGATTATACCCAGAGCACAAAGTTTCATAGTGAAAGAATAGTCGCAAACGGCGCATAGTGGAAATGACAGAGACACCATTCAAACGATTCAGATCTGTGATTTTATGAAAGAAGTTAGACAATGTTGCTTTAATAATGTAGAACGTTTTAGACATAAACAATGATTGTTCTTTATTTAATAATGGATATCTAAAGTTACAGTAAAATACTGAACATTTAATGTCTATCCTTAAACAGAGTTCATGTTGACCCATGTAACTTCTTGAAAAGTGTGCCAACGTTGCCAGGTCATGACATAGCCTGAATGTGCTCTGTGCTCTTTGTAAATGTTCAAATGAGCTGTAGCGCGCATATACTGTGCTTACCCAGGGAGCAAGCACTTAAACATCCAACAAAATTCTGCACGATGGTATTATAATTCAATACACTGCATAAGGTCCTTTGAGAGACTATAATTTGTGGACTGTTTTGGAAAGCGGCGTGTTGTGAAATGGACTTCAAGGTGACCCTTTCTGCTCGGAGAGCTGTTAGGTGTTGTGAGGTGCTATGGTAATGGAATAGCACTTAATGTGACCTGACTTTCGCTGGCAATGTTTTCACCATTTATCATTAAAAAAAAAACAAAACAAAACAAAAAAAACAAACAGAAAAAACTCCCAGCACTTTACATTCGAGAGCAGCTAAGGTTGTCTTTCTACAAATGACTCAGCTAAAATACAAAATGTACTCTCTGCCCTAAGTAGGGGAGGGGATTTAGTGTAAATTAAATTTGATTTCATTAGCTGTTTGTTTGTTTCTTGCTTGCTGATGTAATTTATTTCAGAAGCGTCCTTAATGCTAAAACTAGAAGGACTGAAACTAAAAAAAGTTGTGGGGACTCAAACAACTTTGACATTGGGAACCAATTTTCTCCAATGATATGATTTCTATATCAGCAATTAACCAAAATCAACCCTAAAACAACCAGGCTTCACTTTTAGCCCCTTTTCTTCTCATTTCCTAGAGGCCGACAAAACTCTGGTGAAACTGTTTAGTCGTTACTGATTCACTGCTAATAAGAAATGTTAAACTACAACCCTGCTTACCACCTGGTGTAGTGTTTGTTGCCAGATAGCATTAGCTTATTGAGCACTATATCAGGGACCTGCTGGGGCCCCTGAGGGTCTAGAGTTGGATAACTCTTGTAAACTGACAGCTCTTGGATGGGTAGGTCACATTCACTGGCCATGTTTAGGCCATTAATCAATACTTGTAGTGCTTTTAGATAATTAAGGGCAGGTGTGGAGTCATTATGTTAAAAGACACAGCTAAAACAGGGCCCGGCCATTCAGTGTAGGCGGTAAACTGTTGAGCTCTTCTTTGCCACAATGCATGTGTGAGAATAACCCTGAAAATAGCAGGAATCTTCCTTTAAACTGGCATCCATCGTACAATCAGCCTCTAGGTAGGATGTACCTCTCATATAAAAGGTTTCTGTCTTTCAGTATATTTCCTAGATCAGGTTTTCCTCCCTCAAAGTAACCCAAGGTTCATGGTGCTGGTTATTATAAGAAAGTTTTTCCAGTTTCACTATTTATTTTCTTCTTTTGTGTCTGTAAAGTCTGTTGAGATTTCTTGGTGATAAAGGAGCCTCCACAAACACGGATGACTGCTGATCCCAGTGCACATAAAGCTAAGAATAATGTAGCAAACAGACTAGTCAATATATATTTCTCTATTTTATGTGTATTGGGATGCAACTAACAATTATTTTTCTGCTTATTTTTCATTGTTTGGTCTATACAATGTCAGAAAATGGTGAAAATGCCCATAAGGCGTAATGAATTTTAAGGACATGTCATCAATTTGTTTGTGTTGTTTGACCAGTAAACCAAATTTAAAGATATATTTAGTGTTGTCACCTTTTTTTTTCTCACCTATGTCAAAGAAAAGGAGGAAATCTGTCAACAACTGAGAAGCCTGAATTAAAAAATATCACATTTTTGTTATAAAAATAATTGAACTAAATAATTCCAGATTACATTTCTGTCAACTCAGTTTGTGTATGTTTTTTAGTTTCACTCCATGTTCATGCTTGTGATGATTGATATAAGTTTTTCTGATTCAGATATAAAATATGGAAAACACACCACACATGATGCCTTGTGCTACAGATACAGTAGCTGCTCAGCAACTCCAGTACTCAAACGCACTCGCTGTACTCTTGGCTTGAGTTATGCTTTGTGTAAGTTTGTGTCATGTGCTTTTGTTAGGCCTAAAGAAGTATACCCAAATAAAAAAAATAAAAATAAAAATTGACAGCAGTGAACTGTGGTGTTTTTTCATGTTAATTTAGGCTTCAGACAAAGATTTGAAAGTATAATGAGATTTAGTCAAATTAAACACTGTGAATTGTCTGTCAGAACAAAGACTGTAGGCCATCTCATTCCTTTTGTTAGGCAGTCAATAGCATATTTAAATTCTACATATTTACATTTTATAAAAGAGATGAGCTCAAACTAAACTTGAGAAATGAGTCTTTTGCAAACACAATACACCATATTGTATTCAAATAGGCTGAACTCAAGTCGAGACTTATAAAAGGTGAACGCAAGCAGAAGTATGCTCCCTCTAAAATCACTCTGCAATTTGAAATGTATCCGCTCACCTGAAACCAAATTTGTCCATGGCGATGGCAAAGTGTCTCGGCTGGTCGTAGCAGTGGTAGAGGTTGCGGTCGTCCATTGGGATCAGGTCCACATCGCTAAAGATGAAGCAGTCGTACTCTGCGTCCTTCAAAGCCTCCGTGTAGCCGACATTCAACAACTTGGCACGGTTGAAAGTGTCCTCACCCAACTGCAAGAAAACACACAGGAGGGATCATTGTTTCACTGTTTAGATATACAGATGAGGAGAACTATGTTATCTTGTTGAAAGGCTCTGTGCGAAGAAAGAACAAGCAGTCGTCTGGGACACAAATCAAAATGTGTGATATTAATAACATGTTTAATTAACTAGATGACAGATACCATAACTCCCTGTCTGTAATGTAAAACGTGCCCTCAAATTGTGATTGTAAGGTTGAAAGTAGACTCAAATAAGACTTAAAGAGTGCACTTAACAGGTATTCAGTGAGAAGGAGAGAGTGGATAATGCCAAAATATATAAAACATGTTATATTCTTTATATTTCAACACTGTAAAATGCAAATCAAAGTGGGTTAGAGTGACGTGTGGAAGGCAACTGCAATTATGAATTGGGCTTTTACATGTTTATGTATGTTAAAAACATCCAGATGCTGCTGCAGGCACTGATACCATAAACAAAGAGAAAATGAGTCAGACTAAGCCAAATGAGGTCGGGCTCGCATCAAAGATGTTTTTTTTTTTCCTGTATTAATCCACTATGAACTGACGTGTTTATTGACCCCAAGAAAAGATCAGTTGCCTGAAACCGTGAAACGGATCTGCTGCTTCAGTTTAACACCTTAAAGACAAATTCCAGATTTTTTGTTATTTATCTCTTGCAGCTAGCAGAAAAAAACAACAACTAATGCACATGGCTAGTTCCTGTATTTTTTATTTATTTATTTTTACTCAGACACAAGCATTTGAATTTTTTTGAGTTTTAGAAGCTGCAGCTTGCCCAGATATTTTTCAGCAGTTTCTCCAAATCTCTATAACAAAAGGGGACAACTGCACAGTCAAAATGGCCAATTATATCAGGACCTGTTATGGGATTTTTTTAAAGAATAACCCATGAATAAGAAAGACTGGATTCAAAGTATCAAAGTTTAAGTTGGATTTATCATTCTTGTACAAGAAGGAGCGTTTAACAGTGCAACACACAAAAGGGGTTACAGAGAAAAGGCTCCCTGAGGAGCTCTAACATTTGGTTCTTATAATTTTTTTTAAGAATGGGCTGTCTCGGACACCTCCCCACTGATACAGATAATATCATAACGTCCTTTTTTGGTTTTCTCCTCAGTAATGAGCATTATGATTCATATTCAAATGGTACTCCTCTAGCCTGTCTCTCTTGTCCTTGTACTGTTGATTTATAATTATCTCTCCCTGCCAGCCTCAGTAAAACACAGGCCAAATAAGGGAAGTGCGTGAGACATGCAAAAAACAGGATACACACACAGACTATATGAATTTCAACACCTGAACCCCTAGTATGATCCTAATTTTCATAACAGGACCCAATTGAATTTTAACTATTTATCTGTTGACCTCTGATGTTATATATTTTTTTAAAAAGTGATAAATGTTATTACTGCAGAGTGTGGGTAGCTTGCTGGCTGGTGAACCTGTTGTCGATAGCACAAAATAGCTAATTAATGGTCTGTATGTTTATCTTTGGTGATGTTTTGGTGACCAATGACAAGATTTATTTAACTTAACCTGCTCAGAAAGATTCTGAATACACCTGAATTGAAGCTAAAGTTATGATCCATACGGTAGTTAGTAAGTGCAAGTAAGAGGCTCCACTTTTGCCAATTTAATTGTCTCTTATCAGGATGAAACACTTTAATGTACACTCATTAACACATATCTCCACCTGACCACATCGGAAATCTGATTGCCGTTTGTCTTGGTTTCCCTGGGCTACACGCAAATATAGGTTGGTCCTACTCAAGTCCAGAAGTTGGTGGTAAATCACCTGAAGCTGTTGTACTGTACTACTATCACACACTTTAGCAAATAGTTACAACAATTTACAGTTTGGATAGCTGACAACATAAACTAACACAACCCCTCACCCATCCTCACCGATCAATGCTCTGATCCACAAAAACACTTCCAGGCAGGTTGAATGACGACTAATCAGTGTCATTTTAGTGTAACTTCAGCTGCCATTGTCACTTTATTTTATGATATCTGATAGATAGAATGAAATAGACGACATGTAAACTGTTTCACCACAGCCACAATTGTTTTAACAGGTGGAGAAATACCATAATTTTCCTTGAACACAGCCAAACATGGTGAAGACTCAGTTTTAGAGCATCACTCAACATCACTGTTAAGTGTCTGTGCTGGTCTGTATTTATCTCTACATACAGCATGAACTGATGTGTGTATTGACCCCAAGAGAGGCGGCTGTGTTCAACACTTTGGCTAAGATAAATGTATTCTTGCCAAGCGGCATAGCGGTGTAAGATAGTCGAGGTTAATATATGTGACAGTTATAAATTCAATAATGTACAAGAAACTGTATGTCTCTTTCTGCAAAGCCCAGCTTGGCTTGGTAAAATCCAAGTTCTTGTCAAGCTGCAAGGAGGTCAGCGAGCAAGAAGTGAAGCTACTGTGCAACTTGACACTCGTTGGCAGACACTTTTCTG
This sequence comes from Larimichthys crocea, assembly GCF_000972845.2. Taxonomy (NCBI): domain Eukaryota; kingdom Metazoa; phylum Chordata; class Actinopteri; family Sciaenidae; genus Larimichthys; species Larimichthys crocea. The sequence continues at coordinate 10,148,955 of NC_040012.1, forward strand.
ACGCACGCTGACAGTCCGTCCTCTTCCAACATTTTCTAAATTTATTCTACTTTTCGTGACAAGTGCAGTGAAAAAGCCCAAGAAGAGAAGAGACAGAGATGTGCCGTCCAGGAGGGAGATAAAAATCCAAACCGTTTGTACTGTCAGTACACATTAATCGACGGGTAAACAAGACGATTTCCCCTAAAGAAACGCTGTTATTCACTTACTGTACGACTCCTCCATTCATTCAAGTATAAATGGCCTCATGTCCTTGAGCAAGCGCAAGTACAATCTTTATCGCATCAACTGAAGCCAAACCTGGATGAGAGACTCTGCCCAGAGTGTGAAAAAGCTGCAGAGTATTTAAAAAGACTGAAAGAGTAAACAGATGGTAGAATGGTGAAACCTTCACATCAGTCAATCGAGTATCTGGAATAATAATCTGTGTCAGGTTTTGGGAAAATTTCACCGTTTTCTTAAAACCATTCATGAGTTGCTCCCAATACATCAGTGGTTGTAAAGTGAAGCCAATGTGGAAGTGCCAAAAAAAACTGCAGTTCCTCAAACGTTCACTTAAGGCACGCTCCAGAAGAGAGTCAGTCTTCGTAAGTCCCCATTTTAAAATGTCAGAGCAGATTTTGGTCTCTATAGCTAATTTCCCCGTTCATGACAACTGTACTGAGGGTGAATTTGTTTAAACTCATGTGTTCAAATGATATTACGGCTTAAATTATGCAGAATAAACAGCGTGGATGCTTTGAATTGACGGGTGGGTGCTGTTACAGATGGCTCGTTTGAACACCTAGGTGTTATTCTGCCCACCTCAGGTCCGCTGATAATCTTCGTCTTTGCTGACTTTTAGATAAGCCGGGAAGCGGAAGAGGCGTGACATGCCAACAGAAATTCTGAGGCTCTTCAGAAACCTACGTGACTTCACGCATACGCCGTCCATTATTTATACTGTCACTGATTGTTACATAAATAAAAAGTTATTCTCCCTCGCATACCATTACAGTACAGCGAGCTACAAATAATTGTACTGTATTTACACTGTAAAATGAGCTTTTTGAGTTATCATGACTGTAATATACTTTCATGCAAATCTGTCTTGTGTAATACTGTTAAGCCTGTATGCAAAATCTCTATGTGAATGTGAGGGGCCCTGTATGACAAGATTACATTTGTATATGTAAATGAGAATGGGTCCCTGTGTGAAGCTTCATCCCTCATATCATAAAAAAAAAAAAAAAAAAGACTTCCCAGTTGGATGAATGTCTCAGTATCTTCAGCATGTAGCAGAGCAATGAACCACTGTTACAAATATGCTGCAGTCACATATTTCCTTGGCCATTAGGGAAAACCACCCACTTTTGACAGGACAGAAAACCTCTGAGATGATTAATGCATGTGCTGCTTGTCCTTACTTCTGTTCAGGATACACTTAAGTTTTTTTGTTTGTTTGCAGGTACACTTGTTTCCATACTGGTGCATTATCTGTATGGACCAAGCGTGAATCAAGTACAATGCGTAATCCCCTTGGTAAGCCCACTAATACCTGAGATTTCAGAGCATAATCCCCCGTGCAGGTAACAAAAAAGTCTATTGTCACAAATCCACCGGGGCTCCGAATATCAGCTAAAGTGGTCTTCTGTCTGTTTCTGAACAACAGATGGATCAGTAGGTTGGAACAACATAAGAGCGGAGGAGAGAAAAATATGACAGATTTCAGCCCAGTAATGAAAAGAAAAGATCATCGGCTGATATTTCAGAACAAAACAACCTGTGGTATTTTACATAAATACAAAAATATTGAATGATTCCTGGGTCCTGGAACAAAATATATGCTGCAAATAAATAGATGAGTGTTGGTGTGAAACTAAAATACTCTACTCTTTTAAAGTAATACTATAGTACTGTAAGTACAACTAAACCTTTGCACAAGAAGGCCTCAGTTTAGGTACAATATGTAAGATCTGGATGGATCTATTTACAGAATAATCACATCTTCCTAGGACCCCCCACCAGCAACTCTCTGCTTGAAGATCTGATTTTAGCACATTGTTTTATTGTAACATTTCTTACTGTCTCTTCTTCTTCTTCTTATTATTATTATTAATATTATCTTTTTTTATTTTGTATTATTTTAAGCTGTTATCTTGTTTTATTTTGTATTATTTTAAGCTGTTTCAACAAGTTTCCCAAAATGACATATGTTTAGGTTTGATTGACAAAGCTGTATTTTAATTAAAGCCTGGTCTTTACCTAAATAATGTTTTTGTGGCTAAACCGAACCAACAATCAGTTTTGTTTTCACATCAGAAAACTTCAGATCAGGACGTTTAATGCGGAGGACTTGTACAGTATTGTAATATCACCTATAAGTAAAAAATGTTGTAATATGATGCTGTGTTGTTTTTTTTGTGCTGCAAGCTGCAATCATATGCAGATTCACATATTCTTAAACATATATGCATTTGTTTGCGTGTTCGAGAGACAGAATGAGAAATCTTCTCCCTGCAGAAGAGCCAATATATCTAAACCAAGCGTTCTTTTTGTGCTCCTAACCTCATTAAGCATTATTGCGGTCACTGTATATTATTTTAATAAGACTTGTGTGTGCGTGTGTGTGTGTGTGTGTGCGTGAACCTCCCTGCATCTCAGCTTTATGGCACTCTACATCTTTCCTAATCACTTCCTGCCATAAGTGAGTTCACATCACTTGCAGGATGTGAGGTAAACTGACACCCATTATATCGGACAGGCCATTTAAGTAGAGGCAATGGGATTAATAGATGCAGTGGCCTGCAGGCTTGTGTGTTGGTGTGTGGGTGGGTGTTCTTATTTTTGATGTATTATTCAGATTTTTGTCTGAACACTATACTCTGCTTGTAAGGTGTTGTATTTTTGTTGTATTTTAAACCTAAATCTATGAAATGCAACACAACACAACACATTCCTATCTCACAATCTAACCTGGCAAGAAGCCATATAGAAGAGGATGGTGCATTCTTGCTCTGTATTCAGACCAGTCCGTCTCCCACTACTCCTTTGTTGAATTTTTTCAATGCTGGTTATTTTATTTTGTTGACGCAGTGTTTTCCGTGGACTGCTGTCGGCTGCATTTTGCATTTTTTCCCTCCCTCTCCTGTTGTTTCCTGACTAAAATCCATCCCCAGTTTTTTTTTCACCCACAATACACTAGAAAGAACTGCTCAAACACAATTTGCCTATAGAGGCCCAGAGGGGACAGTAACACTGTTGAGAATATTTGACAAATCAACAAATTACATGTTGACAGGGTGAAATGCAGAAAGGGGGCTCCAATTTAGCAGAGGGTGCCTGTCGGCTCCTCATTTGCAATTTCACAGACGTCTTTTAACTTTCAAGGACATTTCTGCTCCATTAATTTTTGATCAGGCTGTATATATAATACAGCGTGCATATGCATGTGAATATGTGGTCTCAGCGTTGTATAAATTAGTTTACTGACAAGTCTGACAAGTACGTGTGTGTCACAACTTCTTTGAGTTGGACCTCTGCCACTTTAAGCTCAAAGACATTTGGAGAAAATATCACAAAATGTGGATAATGAGATCCTGAGACAGACATGTTTTGAAAACATCCGTCACCTACGCCCTTAGTTCAGTGTACTGCACAGACCCTTAGTTTGTCTCTGAAACAAAATAATTCTACAGAAAAATCTGCTTTAATATCAGTGTTGGCTGGAGCTGCTTGAATTTAGACAATAGTTTCCAAACTGCAGACTTTTATAAGTTTACTGTGTAGTCTCTAACTGCATTAAATATTCCAGTGCAGTCCAGTGTCTCCCCCTTCTGGTAGTGAGAATAACTCCACAAACAAACAACATCAGAGGGCGATGATGGACTTCATCATTGTGTGAACTTGTTTAGCTAGTAAGTGAATGAAACATATAACAGATGTTAGTTTATGTGCACAGGTCTCACTCTGAAGCTTTAAATTATAAAAAGATATAATTAGCTGATATATTTTTACATTTGATGAAATGACTTTCTTTAGGCGAATATACTTGTCCAATGTGATTTACAATAAGTGCATTCATGATCAAAATAAGTTCTCGCCTATAATCTTAAACCTGCAATATGTTTTTTGGCCACTTGGGGGCAGGGTAACAGTTTGTAATCACAACACTGACATATTATCAACTCAGTTTATATGATGAAAGTGCTAGCAAACAGTTGCCTATTTATACATTCAGCAGACATACACCATTATAATTTATTTGGAGTCAGGCTTCTGGCAGTTTCAGGAATATTAATCTAATGTTCACTCTTCTTTACGTTTTGTTTTGGTCTCCACCAACTCCTGAGGGAAATACAGCTGCCTCTTTAACTGCTAAATGTTCCATTATGCAACACTGCCGTTTGGTGCTGGGCATGTGGCATACAATGGGATTATCAGAGCTTTTTGGAAACATGCTGCAAGCTGTGAGAAAATGTGGGTTTGCCACCAAGGGTGACACATTTTACCTCATAAATCTGACCCACTGTTAACGTTGAAATATTGATTAAAGGGGCTTTAAAAATAAGCACGTCTAGACAGACAAGATTACAAAGTTTGGCACCGACACAGATGACCAATACCCAATACATTGCGGGCGGTAGATAACTGGGATTAAGTGCAGGAAGCAGCTAGGAAAAGAGATCTTTGACTGGAAAACCACTGGGGTGAATCACTGGCTGCCTTGGAAAATCCAGGTGGGATAATTAAGTGGAGAGCACTCATCATCAGCCATCAAGGTGTCCAGTTGCTCCACTGCAGCGACTCAGTGACTGACAACAGGAAACCGTGGCTGTAACACTCCCTGTTGTGGTTGTTGGCAGCTCCCGATAATGTGTTCAACAGTGTGTGTGAGGTAGGGCACAGATGAAAGAAATGTGGGATTTGGAAATGAGATCTGGACCATCTGGAGCTGGTTATCAACTTCAGTGAAATCGATAATTAACCACCTCAACAAGCCTGAAGATATAACTGTAAAAACAACAACTGCCTTCAGATTTTCACAGCTCTTCTGAAATATTCATGACACCGATATCTCAGCTGTCTTAAAGGCTCTATGCACTCGTGAAACTTTTTTTTAAAAAGGTTTCCTGAGTGTTAGAAATCCCCGTGCACCCGTCGAATGTGATGGAAAGTGCAAGTCACTTTCACAGCAAAGGAAAGATGTGTAAATTGTGGTGATAGTGTCTGGAGAACTTGTTGCTCACTTACACTCAGGGAAATAGAGGCATAAATCTGGAATATTTCCTTTCAACAATCTCAGTGCTATTTCAACGAAGCAGGGGACGCACCAGATAGGATAGAAACAAAATGAGACTGACGTAATTTAGAAAACATTTCATGCGACAATCATTGCTGAGAATCGAACATGCTATGTTTGTGAAGATTGTCCAGGTCATGGTAGATCTACAAGTCAAGTGGCGCTGGTCTTGCCAGAAGATGTTTTGTCACAAAAGGCTCCTTCAGTCATTTAGCTGCAGAATTATTTACACCTCGAGAGTTGTTGGTCACGAAGCATCCAGAGGGCTTCTGAATGAGAGGCGACACTTCAAGTGCAGCATGCTATTTTTATATATGAAAAGAAAGAAATGTTTCAAAGGACACATGGCATGTAAAGTTCTTGGTTTTTAGCCTTGTTTGAAAGAGCAAAGGAACTTGGTGGAAGGTAACATTAATCCTCAACGCCCAACCACACTAAAACTACTGAAGCTTGGGTGTTGGAGCACTTTTCACTCTTAGGTTGTGTTCAAACCAAATCAGGTGTTGCATGAACCGCTACAGGGTTGTGCGGCAGCGTGGGGGTGCCCTTATTTGTGATAAACATAAGTGCTATTAAACAATCAGAAATTTTTTTTATTTCTCTGAATCACCAGGGTTAATTCTTGCCAACTGAGCTCCCTCGCTCCCATTCACTGTCTAAGTCACTCGACCACTACTGTGCGTACGTCTCTCTCTCAAACAAATGGACACAAACCAAAGGAAGCTTCTTGGTGTTGCTGTTTTGCAGCATAGACTGTGAGCCACACACAGGTGTAGAATCTTGGTAGGTGAAATAAACCAGGCGAGGACACAACTTCATTATCATCATTTAGGCTATGATCACCACCTGGACAGTGCTCAGTTTCATTGACATTCAGGTTGATTGTGGAGCAATCTGTCGTTAGATTGGCCAAAAGTTGAATCTGGCTCAACTTCTCACATCTACAATATACATCTGATATGTGATATAATCAAAAAACGTTCAAAACAACCACTAAATAGACCTTGAGGCAAAACTGTCTTTTGAACTACCTCAAAACTTTTTTTTTTTTGCATTTCTGTGCTGGAATTTTTCTCTACTTATCGGCTAACTGATGTGCCAATACGATGCATTGATCGGGCTCTAATTCAAACATTTTGCATCCAGACTCAGATCGATATTGAGAGGAATTCTGATGGGTTGGAAAATTAGTTTTAAAGGGCATCTGTGACACAAGAAGAGAAGAAACACTGACTGTATACAGACATGAGTAAAGAAACAACCTGAATAAATTAGTGGAGAAACCTAATGAAGACAGAAGCTGTCCACAGGACATCAGGGGTCACTGAATGGTTTGGTGAGTATGAAAATGATGTGAATAATTTGCTTTGACCACATCTCAACCCAATTGAACACCTATGGGAGATTCTGGACTCTCCACCACCATCATTAAAAAAACAAATGAGGGAATATCTTCTGGAAGAAAGGTGCCGATGCCTCTAGTAATGTCCAGAGACTTGCAGAATCATTGAAGCTGTCCTGGTGGCACATGGCGGCCCGATGCCTTACTGAGACACTTTATGTTGGTTGGTCCTTTGAACATTCACCGAATCCAATTAAATGTTTTATACGTCACTCACATTTTTCATCCTGACCTCTTCTATTCACTCACTTCTCCTCAACTCCCAAGGTAAAAAGGTAAATCTTCTCCCATGCTCCCTCCTCCCTGCACATCCTGTTCTCATGTCATCACTTACATTTATTTTTCCTCTGCGTGCGTCTCATGCTTCTTGCTCTTTCTGTCTCTGGCAGAGCTTCCCTGGTGTCTCTGCAGTAATCTGGTCAGTGTCAGTCTCTCTCGCTCAACATGCCCTCTGAAAACCAATTAACCCTATCAGCCATATCTGAGTATCACCAGATAAATCCATTGCTGCTCCCTCTGCGGCTGTGTGTGAGCATGTGTGCATGATGAAGACCAACATATAACTGTCTCCCGTGTGCGTTCACCGTACACACTCACAACATACCTGCACTGTTGCCATGGAGATTGAGCCAATGACCTGCCTCCTGAATGATATGTCGCCACACAGAGAGCCCATATGTGTGTTTAAATGCAATGTGTGTATGAGGCCGTGCACAAATTTTGAGCGTCCACGCGTGTGTGTGACTGGATTTATCAGTCTCCTGCAGATAGGTGGTGGTGGAGCCTCTCATCCTATCATTTGTCCAGTCAGTCGGCGCAGGGAAAGAGAGGCCACAGGAGAGGCTCACCTTATCTCACTTAATGGAGATCGGGTCGAATGCATGCGAGTGTGTGTGTGGCTTCCCGTGTGTGTGTATGTGTGCGTGAGTATATACGTGTCAGGAAGAAAAAAAATACTGACCTCTGTGAAACAGCAATTGTTCAATCATAGCTTAGCAATAATAACCTGTCATGAGGTCTGTCAATCTTTGGATTTCTCCACGTTTTAAGCAGTGTGCATGAGACTGTAGTCCAGATGTGACCAAACGTATTAGAGAGAACTGTGTGCCCGGGTCAAAAGCAAATACCTATTTTACTGTATAGTTAAGATGCAAAAATCTGCCGCGCCGTGCTCAGATTCCGAGAAATTATTAACAATTTAACACTAGAAACATCTGGCAGCCCAAATCATCTTATCCAATCTTATGGTGGCCACACCAGGGGCAGCCCTGCATGGAGTCAGACTGACGGAGGAGAGCCCCAGTAGTTCACCTAGTATAGCACGCACCATGTACCGAGTCTAGGTTGTGACTGCAGCATCCCAGGTTTGAGTCTTGGGCGGTTTCCTCTCTCTCTGGCCTTTCCTGTCTCTCTCCAGCTGTCATGAATAAAATATAATAGTGTGTTTTTTGTGTTTTTATCTGCTCCAACTTAAGCCACATCTGTTAACTTGCAACTTACAGTAGTAACCCAGCGTTACGTCCAAGGCTAAGCACACTGACAAACAAACCTCAAACTATCTGGATGGATAGATGGATAAGAGTTGTCAAAATCTGGATTACATTCAAAGGTCTCATTTATCTAAGCTCTTACAGACTCTGCTTTAACTGCAGTTGTATTTCTATGGACATATGCAAACATGTGAAATTGCAGTGCAACGTTTATGAGGCAAAACCTAAAAACTTGGAGAGGCCTGTATGTGCATTCCTCCACCAAATAAGGCAACACAAACTGTTTCTTTTACTGTTTCTATAATGTTTAGGAACCAATATTGATGCTGAAATTTGAAAGAAAAGTTACTATTTAACATGTTTAACTATATTTTCATGAAGGAGTCGGTTTGAGGCTTGTCTGGGCAGAATGTGATACAGATACAGTGTCCGATAGCAGATTGTTGGCATCCCTGCTGTAGCTCAATTAGCCCCGTTAGCTATGGCTGATAAATGGCAAATTGAAGGTCGCTAACTAGAAATCCGTCTACAGTATTTCTGCCTGAAACTAAGGACACACTGTTAAAAAAAAAATGTTTGATGGGTAAACAAAATATTTTTGCAGTGCGAGAAAAGAAAGCTCGACAGCAACAGTAACTAAGGCAACGGTCAACTGGTGTAAGAAAAGTAGACGACTGACAAAGAGATCAACTGCATTCATCGCAGCCTATGTGGACTTTTGTGACTAAATACACTCGGCCATGTGTTCTCAATAAAAGATGATGATCCGTCCATTCCACCGCCACCTGGGAAACAGGAGGCTCATCAGAGCTTGATTAGACACTGCTGTCAACCGTACACACACTCAAACACACACACACACAAACACAAACACACGCCACCCGATGTATATCTAATTCATAACCTTACAGTCTTCAATCATATTCACAGCAGCGTGTTTCCTGCTTTATGAGAGCTTGGCAAAGACCACAAAGAGTGAGGAGGGAAGAGCGTGACAGAGCTGGCGTGAGGCCAGAATAACTAATTTGCTGTAATGACTTTCTGGCAGTCTGGACACAGAGGAGCTCCAAATAAAGCGGAAGGCCGAGCCACGACGGCCAATTCAATTACCATTTTCCTGCTCAGTGTAGTCGATAGACGCAGATCAGGGCAGCACAACGCAACAGCCGGTGATGATATGCTACTCTGCTGCACTCAAACAATGAAGCAAGTAATTTGCTGTGAGTAAATAAGTACAGGACAGCACTCCAATATAAACTGTATTGTAACTTTTGTTTTATTACAGCGATCTGGACCGAGATGTCCTTATGGAAATAAAAACAGCATGTCCACCATGTTCTTTTTTATTCCTGGGTTATTGTGCGGAGGGTTCAGTGCTGAATTAAAGATATTTGGAGAAGAACATATTAACTTTTAATATAAAGTGCAAAAGAAGTGAAGGAAATCACAATTATTCTGCCCTCTATATGATACACTGACACATACAGTAAATGTAATGGTTTTATTTCTAATTAGAGGTTTCACCGATTCAAAAGGTTCACAGGAAAGGCCAAATAAGCCTCGAGAGACTAAAGCTGAAATAACGTTGGAAATTAAAATCTCAGCGTGCAGTATGATTTACTGTGCTGCTTTTATCCACGACGACGACTCGAACCAGTTGAACAAATTGAAAACTACATAAAATCTCAAGTGTAAAAGCCCCGTTTATACGATCTCCACCTCTATCTGCCATACCTGAACGCAGCATACTAGATGATCAAATATAAATACTAATAATACTGTGAACCAAAATGTTTCAAATGTTTCCGATCACAGACTTTGACTAGCAACACACAGCACAGCGGAAGAAATACAATAATAGACGATGATACATCGATAAAATCATTTTTAATCAATATTTTGCATCAAATAAGTGATTTCTCTCGTGAGTAGTAATAAGCAGACGTGTACTGTAAATCCGGTTTATTGTGCAACAATGACCAGCTCGCTGCAGATCATCTTTTAATCAATCAGGCAGTAATCGAGCACTGTCAACGACTGCTCTGTAGCTATATTGGATTTTTATGAGGTACACACAAATCTGATCACGTGTTTTGATATGATAGATATTTTATTTCATTTGGTAGATTAGCCAGAAGTCATTCATTTATATCACATTTATTGATGCATAAATCATGACAGATGATTTTATTCATATTCATATTGAGGGAAGAATGTAAATACACTAGATTTCATTTTATACCTAAAACTCTGACCAACTATTTGCCATCTTGAAGAAGAAACGTTAAAAGGATCTCCACTAGAAATTAACATAATGTTCTTCAGTGTAATAATTGTTCCTGATTGAACAATTAAATCTTTTATTATATTACTGAGTACTTTTAAGCTTGTTAGGTGCCTCGAAGGCTGGGTTTATCTTAGCTGCAGCTAAGCCAGGAAAACAGTCTGCAGACTTGTGACGACACGTGGAAACCGAGACAAAAGTAAATAGCAGAGAGACATGAAGTAAACGATACAGATAGTGTGCAGTGTCAGAGCAGAAAGTGACAAACCAGAGTACAGTTAGCAGCACTCCGTGACATGACAGCATCAGTCAGTGAGAGAGAGGAGAGAAGAGAGTGACTAACACTGAACCGGATATATCAATGTGACAGCAGAAGCCAAAGAGGAAGAGGGTCAGAAACTAGAAAGAAAGACGGACAGAACAAAAGACCGACTTACAGAAATAAAAGGGGCAGGGGGTAGAGAGGGAAAAAGATGATGATGATGGTGATGACAGATTAGCTGCCAAGAGAAATGACAGTAAAGGTTAGAGCTGCCCTGTAGGAGCTGGCCGGTATATGTCATTCAGAGAAAAAGCAGACTCATGCAGAAAAAACACACACACACATTTTGTAAGCTGCCACCTGACATGTGCAGACAGAGAGACTGGCACGCCAGAGGAAAGCGTCAGGGAGGTGAAGGGCAGAGAATCAAACCCACCTGACATTTTGACAAATATGGGGCCAGATGGTTGCTGTGGCCTGTTGCTTTGACCTGCTGTGCCAGACCTGATCTATTCGACATATGGGGCTCCGGTTGTGACAAAAACAACTGCGATGCAGTAAAAACCAAAAAGCGGGGTGCTCTCCTGAGGGAGAGGAGTCTGGTTCTCATGGCACAGCCATAACATGCCTCATCACATTTAACCTCTCCAGCATCAAGGGCACTCACTACACACCAACTCCCAGCAGGAAAAACTACAGCGTATCCCTCCAAACCACCTTTGTTTCAGTGTTTGACATCAGGCTCCAGGCAGCACTGACTCATTTCTAACATTAAGCTGGAGATGATCAATAAAAAGTCGAGCTAAAAATACAAAAATGCATCCACAATGAAAACATATTACATGTCCACAAAGTTAAGACGTAGCAGCCACTTCAAGTATGTTTTGAGCCACCTGCTTTTCATCTGTGCACCAAAAAAAAAAGCTAAAACAATTTGAAATGTTTTTTTTTATGTTTGGCTGAGGAAGAATAAAAAGAGACAGCGCCGTGAAGCCTGACAGAAAAAAAGACATTAAAAGCATCATGAACCTGTATCGACTTCTAGACAAAGCATTCACGTATTTCGATTGTAATATTAGTTTGATGAAGGTTTCAGTTTATAAAACCTCAGAAAACAGTGAAAAGTTTCCATATCATGTTCCCTGAGCTCAAGACGATGACGTCAATAATTTTCTTGTTGTTATTTTGGTGAGAACAAGAATCCAAGACCCAAAGATATTCAATTCACAATAGTATATCACAGAGAAAAGCAGAATATCCTCACCTTTGTGAAGATGGAAAGAGCATATTGATGAACTTGCATAACAAATTACTAAAACTGTTTATTATTAATTATCAGAATTAATCAAACAGTGAAAAACCCACTGCAAGCTAACACACCATACAAAAAGGTTTCCGTCACTTTTTCTCCTCGCTGTGTCTGCACTAATGTTCTCCAAATGTTTATGTGGCTTTGTGTCAAGCAGCACTTTGCTAATATAACAGTTAGTTTCTACTCTATGTGTGCACACACACACACACTCATTACAACCGATACTTTTAATTTACAACAAGGAAAGACCAGACATATTCTGTTGAAGTGGCAGAGGTACTTTTAGCAGGTCGGAAATGTGTTAATAAGGTGCAATGGTGCAATTAACCCGGGATGTGCGCAAATGAAGGTTTTTGTAAATGTGAATACTGAGAGACACATACGGGAGAGGAAAGATGTTAGAGAACTGCGGAACTGTGGGAGGAGGCTACACTACCTTAGTCTAAAACTGCAGCACATCGTAAGATACTGCAACTCTGGCACTGATATGTGAAACAATATACTCAACAACGTTAACAAGCCTCGCTAGACTGAAGGGTTCTTTTATTATCTGTAATCTTGGAAATAGATTTTTTCCCACTTTAAAAACAGGGCACATGTTAGAAAAAGATCTCAAAATTAGTTGCTTATTCCTGTTTTCTTTGGTTGCAGATTTAATTTAAAAACAAAACAAACAAAGAAAACGTTTTAAACTTTTAACATGAGGTCAGACTGTGTCGATCCTGTCTCAAAGACAAAAAGAAGACTTCAGTCCTTCGTCTTCCTGCTCACACAGCCTGAGTTAATCAGAACAGCTGAGAAATGAATTCATGAATCTAAAGTAACTATTCTGAAACTTAAATAAACCATAACTTAGACGTCCCATCAGCTAAATAAATGATCTAAATTGTGAAATAATTCAACACAAAAAAAAAAAAAAAATGGCAAAAGACGGATCCTAGAAACTTTTAATATCCTCTCCTCGTGTCACGTCTCCACAGCAGGTGAAGACTTCCTTCCACCACTGCGTCACTTTTTCTGTGGAGTTAAAAAATGTTCAACTCCACGTTCAAACCTTACACAATGCCTTGCAAGGCTATTTGGCCGCATCCATCAGAAAATAATTACAAACTTAGTGTTTAATAACCTTGAAGACTCACTCCACCCACGCTACATTCATGTAACATTCTGCCACTATAAAAGAAAAACCAACAATTTGGGCGATAAATAGAGGGATCATGTAACCTGGTTCAACCCCAGACAAGGGCCCCTGCTGCAGGTCAACACACATCTTCTACATATTACACATAATGTGCAATAATAGGATAATATGTGAAATTATCATAGACCTCCATAGATTCACGTCTACAGACAACTCACCAAGAACCTGAGTTAGGAACAACTTGGGTTACAGGTAACTTCCATTGTGATAATTTAATGTTTGTACTCTGAATGCCCCATCTTGTCTTTTCTTACCTATCACCTGAGTGTTTGATGAAAAAAATGAGGTACGTGTGTGAGGCTAATTTATTCATTAAAATACACAAGTTCCATCTCATAGTACAATGATGTGCCTGAGACACGCAGCACAAAGACATAACCTCTATCACTCTCATATCACACCTTTTTTCTCTCTCCTGCTGCGGGCTTAATTTTCCCCCTCTCTTGTTCTCACCTCCTCTTCACGTCAGGTAAGACACACACAGGAACAAAGGCTGCATGTCCCTCAGACCTACAGCACGATACAGTCAGATGACTCATCCTTCCCCATTTCCCATCAGGACCAATATGGGATGCCATCTGCCTCGCCCTAATAATGATACAGCCTTCTCCAATTTCCCTTTCACTTTGAGATATTGCTCAGCCGGTGTACAAATGAAGAATGAGTTATCCTCCAGTCTCTCTGGAATATTTCCTCTCTTAGTGTACGGGCTAAGACAGAAATATGACAAGTTAATAATGATATCATGGTTCTTTTCCTGACATCGAAACATTAAGACTGAGCCGAGAGTAAATCAGAGGATCACCACCTCACTGAACTTCGCCGCAGCTTTATGGAGTTTATTGGGCTCTTGCAACTCATTGTTTTGGTTTAACGGCCCTCAGATTTACCATATGGCTGAGCGAGAGCCGCTCTCATCAGCCTGGTCTCCAGCAGCACACATCTGTTTTCATGAAACGAGCTCAGATAAATCAAGTCTTTGCTCTCTCGAATTAAACGACAAATTAGCAACCTCTGCTGAAGAAGGTTCACATTGGTATATTTTATTATCATATACACTGTTTAATGTATTCTTTGACAGCCAGAGACAACTCCAAACTTTGTGAGGTTATAATGTGACAATTTTACATGCCATTAAGAGAGTATTACGTCATCAGAGGTGGCAAGAGTTACTCTTTGCTTAGAGAAAAGTACAGATCCAGAAGACTCATCCAGATCCATTCCAGGCCAAGTGGGCTAGTGGTCATAGAGCTTTTATTTTGAAATTCCTGTCATACAGGGCTTATCTAATACTTTCAATACTGATGGAGGATACAAGCGACCACTCACAAATTTGGACTAATCCTAGATTTTGTTGAAATTATGAAGAGTTTCCATCTGTGGAGTTCTTTGTGGTAAACGTAGCAAAAGATATCGAAAAGGAGAATGACAGAGAGATGAAAAAAAAAAGAGTGCTGCCGAAACATTACGA